>NC_056747.1:101172633-101452633 GCF_019279795.1 Protopterus annectens
CATTGCTCAGCCTGGGCATCTGTGTGACCTCCGCAGACTGGACACACACCGTGCTGTGGGACATAGGTCCTGTGCACATCCCACAGGGACACACTGTGTCACTGGTCATGTGATAGCTCCCTTGCTGGTAGGGTGACACAGACCCATGGTACCACCACAGCGGAAGTACTGTATAGACATACAGTTGACATCCACCTCTGCTGTTCAGTGGACACTACTGTGGGGGGGGGGTGACACTACTGTGTACATTGCACATGTGTTTACACACGGCCCTGCCGGACATCATTGTTGCACACATTGCACCTGCTACAGAACGTTTGGACACGGTTACTTGCTGTTCCCTCCATTTTGGGTACCTATTCTGCTACTACTCTGTCCCATATGTGCAGGCCATACATATCCTGTTTATGTACATAACATTGGGCCATCCCTCCATCATGCATGCTATGCCTGTGATACTGTATATGATTTCTGAACATATCCATCATGACAGCTTTGCATTACACATAATTGACATGGTCACCCCTACTGCGAGGCATACGTGCACGTCGTGCGCACATTCCGTATGACATCGACGGTATATGGCCATACACATGTGTGCTGTGACACTATACATACATTTCCTATCCCCTGCTGTGGCACTTCATTGTTGGATATCCACTGCCAGCATCAGCGTGGGTGGTGGCATTGTTCTGTGTTTGAATTCCCTATGGCGGACCTTGGGTTATCCCGGCTGTGTACATGTTGTCCCACTGCTGTGCACACGTTGTCCACAGTCGTTTGTATGCTCCGCGGCTTAGCATTACATAACCACCTTTCACCACTCTCTGCCTGATGGACAGGTATCTTCACTTACACACACCATTCACATACAGTGCAGATTAGTCATACATTATCATCGTTACACACCGTACATCTCGTGGGTTCGACATACCTTTCTGGCCTTTGGTTCTGTATTCGTCACTACTTGCTTGATACTCCTTGTTTTGTCTTCACTATTTGTTCGGTATGAACATACGGTTTGAATATCCAGGGAGTCTTCCTTATATTCATCGTTACCTGAGGCATGTGGGTTCATCACGCCAATAGCTGTTCCTCGGTGTGTACTTATGCGCATATCACCGGTGATCCTCCTCCATTCATACGTTACGCATCGGAACTAGGCCATGGTTCATTCCTCGTGTGGGCGTTGGTTATTTGCAATACCTTAGTGGGGATGGTATGTATTGTATCATGTTTGTGTGACTGCATCCGCTATGTGTGGTGTCAGGTACATTTCGCTGTGGTGTTAGCCGTGGATTGTGTGTGTTGGGTATGGTATTTTGTTCGACATGTGGGTGTCCATGTCCGGGCAGCGTCTGTCGATGGCGTTGTGCATTCAGATGTGTAACATAGCTGTTATATTCCTGTACACGACGGATGCAGGGATGCATCAGCTGCTGCTAGTGTTTCCCACGTGGCTTGTTGGGTATGCGCTGTCATTGACTGCCTGTATGTTTTGCTACGGTTTCGGCTGGTATCCCTTTGATATGTGCGATGGGGTATATCTGCGGATGTGGGTGACGGGTACGGGGTGTGGGTCTTGCATTTATACATACACGATATGCTTGTGTGTGTGCTCCATCCATGCTTGGGGAGCTGCAGGTTACCTGTCTGTTGTTCTGGGACTGTTTGTTTTGTTGATGTCGTGTGGTGTCGGTATCGCCTGCATGTGTGCTTCCTGCACGTATTCCTCCTTCACATCGGTTATATATCTGCGGTTGTTCGTACGTGCCTACTATCCATTGGCATTTTGTCACTGATAGTTACGGTGATTGTGGTCCTGTACTTGGGACGGCCTGTATGCTACCGGTTGCCTCCTATTCGTGTGGCACTTGCTTACTTAACAGTCGTGGAACACACAGCGGTATATACGGGATGGTAGGTGGCCACGATCGTTGCCGGGATAGCACATGCGTATTTTCGCCGTACATGCCTGATGCTGTGTAACGTTGCCGACGTATCGTGTTGAGTCTACCATATGGCCGCCATACATACGGTCATGGTTTGTACATGCGTCCTTTGAATCTCCTGTTGGCTATGGTCCTGTGGTACATTCTGGGACATTTCCGCTTTGCATCATTTTACGTCACCACGCACCTAGCCACTGAGGAGCTGTCACTACTACTTTGTGGGTACTGCTGTACATACGCCTATGTTTCCTGTACTGTATGCCTACGCATGTTATTCCTCTCCACCTGTGACATGACACCTACATACACATTTTACAGTGGCACACACATTACACACACACAGCGGAACACACGACAACCTCACCTCACACATACACATATTGCCGCCATAGCTCTCAACCTTCCATTTCCAAAATGAGGAACACACACCTTCATAATATGGGACAAATGGGCAACATGTGGAACATATACTAATGGCTTACTAACAACTTCAGCTAAGAAGGTCATAGGATGGTTAAAATATGCTGATTTACTTATACAGAAGAACCTTTAATGAATTAATATGATTAATTTCTATTTACCAGGATTTCATTTCAATAAATTCCTAACAATGAATGTGTGACAGACTATTTCAATGCGGAACTTCGAGGAACATGAACTGTTTTAGACCCCAAATGAGGTACGTTCCTCATAATAACGTACACTTGAGAGGTATGATTGCCGCTTTCGCACCGACGGTTTCACACAGTACCTACGTTGACTGCATCGCCGGCGGCGGTGTGTACCTCCGCATCCATATCCTATGAATATGACATGCACATATCCCATTACTGTACCGTGGCCTGGCGATCATCCCGACCCGCGGATATGCATTGATGCAGGTTGACATTTCCATGGCTGGCGTTCCCTGCTCTGCCCACCCTCCCGGATGATCGGGTTGTCGTTCACTATGTTTACTATGTGGAGATTTCGCCTCTTACTTCTCTGTAAACTTGCATCCCTGGGATTCCATATTTAACTGTTGTACCTTATATCTGTGTATGTGTACATATATATCTACGTGTGTGATGATATCTATCTCCGTATCTGTGTATGCACATAAGTACATATGTGGTCAACTTCTGGCGAAAGTGGCAGCATACGGCTACGCCGTCTGCTGTAGGACCGGCGTGCAGTTGAGGTGTTAGCGTTCCATGCTCCGCTGGCTATTGGGTGTGCAGTGTTTGGGTGGTGCCTATGTTGGAGTCACACATACGTCCGCCCATACGGTACACATTATGGGCAGACATGTTTGTGTGGCATCCATTTCACTGTGTGTGCAGGTAGGGAGGTGTCAGTCCATGGGGCCTACGCTGTCAGAGTATGTGCTATACGTTCCCTCTTTGCCAAGGCATAGGCATATTAGATGCGCCTCCGTCTACCTACTGGGGCTGGCACAGTGTGTTCATGGCGCTGAACGCCCTGTGCCTGTGCTTGCCTTGGCAGTTGTGGCGGGCTTGGTGGCCCTACACCATTATGTCCCTGCAGCAGCTGTTTCCGCAGAATCATATTGTGTAGCATACAACATACTATGAATATGTGGGCACATGTGCCTGGAGAGTACTGCAAGGCTCCACGGATGTATCCAAGCACGGAACCGTGATTTCAACATCCCAAACACACGCTCTATGATTATTCTGGTTTGTGCGTGTGCCTCATTATGGCGTTCTTGCATGTGTGTGTGTGCATTTCTGATGGGTGTCATCATCCACGGCTCCAGTGCATAGCCAGCATCCCCCACAAGGTGACATTGTGTGATGTCCCCCCTGGCAAATACCTGATACAGCTGTGAGGCATGCCAGATATGGGAGTCTTGGTAGCTTCCAGGGCTGCCAGCACACACATCCATAATAATGCCCTGCGCATTGCACATGACCTGGCAATTGATGGAGGGGTATCCCTTGCGGTTTATGTAGTGTCTACCCTGCTCCCCGGGCGGTGACTTGATTTCTATGTGCGTACAGTCTATCGCACCCAGTACCTCCGTGTATTGTGCCACACGGTGGAAGTGGCGCATATTGCTAGCCAACTCCTCCTGAGATCTGGGGACGTTTATATACTCATGGGCATGTCATAACATGGCATCCAGGAACTGGTGTAGTACCCTGGATGCTGATGCCTGTGAGATGCCCATTATATCCCCGGTTGGCCTTTGAAAGGTACCTGTAGCCAGTATTCGCAAGCTCACACATACCTTTGTGTCCACTGGGATGGGCTCCCCTCTGTTGTCTCTTGTTCTCAGGCATGGCCACTATTTGCTGTAACGTGTCCCTGTCCACCCTGTAGCGCTCTACTATCTCCAGGTCTTGCAGCCCCTGGTAGGTCACCCTTGGTCTGAACACTCTCCTTCTCCTATGAGGCCTACGGTAGTTGTCGGCACCCTCCTCCGCAACTCCGTCTGTCTCTGACACATACCTATGCATCACGGCCACGGCGGCACCCAACATATACATATTAAAAGTTCCCCGTGTGTTTACACCCTACGGTGCGGCGTTTGGGAAATCGCGCTGTGTGTTGTGTGCATTCACACTTTACACTGTTGTGCTGTATACCCGGTGATGTCATTGGGTGTGTCTGTGCAGCCGTATCTGTGGATTATCTTCAGCGTTTTACCGTTGCAACTGCAACGGTATTGCCTTTAGTGTTACATTACAGTTGCCTGCATTGGCTTAGCTTTGCATCGTACATTACTGTTTCTGCGTTGCACCTACTATTGCCTGCAGTGCATCCTGCAGGCACATGGCATATGATGCATTTTGTCTGCCGCCGCCGTTATGCTACCTCTGTACTTGGCTGTGCTATTTCGGTTCTTTGCTCTTTGCATTTCTACTACATCCCCTACTATCTTTGCATTCCTATGCCTCCCCTTTCCGGTTTGCGGGGGTCTGCATGCAGAGTTGTCAGCTGCCGACGTTTGCCCTTCCTGGATTGATTGGTGTTGATTGCTCATTACGGCTCCAATTACACTGCTTCCGCATTTCCTCATATTCTCCGCATTACCTTCCTATATCCGTGGTTGTTGACGGGGAGGCCGTCACATGACTGGGTTGGGGAACGTAGTCATCCTCGTGCACATGCATCTGTGCGCGCATTATGTACTCTCAGCGCATCTATTTCCTCACACGCCAGTCCTGCTGCTGTGATGTGCATTGTACAGCCCATGTTTGCTGGCCTCCAATGTGCTTCCTCCTACAGTGGCACACCCCTCTGCGATTGACATGTATTCCGTGTAGGCCACTCCTCGGTATACTACCGCTGCGCCGTTTGCTCCATCCTTACACCGGCGCCGGTTTTGCGATTCACTATTATCTGCCTCATTTGCATGGCATTGACTGCTAATACATGGTTACGGTGCCGAACACTGCTGCCACTCCTTGACAACCCTTGCGCTGGGGTTGAGGCTTTCCATACATACTATGGTGTGTGGTGGCTGTGCAGCTGATGTGTATTATACTGCTCTTTTAGGACATTTGTCATATTATTTCATTGTTTTGCACCTTCTGTGCACATATCTGGGGGTTCTGCTGTGGTTTCTGCGTACATAACATTTATGTCATTATTTACATTTTGTGCATGTTTTCTTTGGACATTCTCGGTGCCTTTCGCCATTGGCATATTGCACCTGTATACCACCTGACGTTGACAGCCTTCCATTACTCCTTGGTCATGTTTGGGTAAATGTAAACCGTTTTTCTTGGTTTACATTTCCGTGCCTACCTTCGCCTCGCGCCGTGGATCGATATTTGCCTTCATTTGCATGGTGCAATACCGCACACAGTGTGTTTAGCATACCTACGCCGGGGGCGGCGCAGGTCCGGCGCACGCCGGTAGTGCACGTGGGATTGGTTCATACCTGAATCGCTCGGTGGCCATATTTGGCTTTATAACGCCGACGCTATGCGGGCGCCTGGCGCAAGGTTCATGAATCCCGGGGCCAGTCTTTAAGAGGTTTATAGAGAATTTACTTATTTTATGGAAAGTTCCTAGTGAATTAATACCACAACTTGTTGATTACCTACATACAACTACAAGCTTTTTAAGATTTACCTACCGTTTTTCATATACTTCTATGGATTTCTTGGATGTTAGATTATATAAAACTCCAGGTGGCCATATAGCAACTCAAATGTATAGAAAGGAATGCAGAGTTAATGCCACCCTACACAGGGACAGCATGCACCCCAACAGAATATTTAAGAATGTATTAAAAGGACAGGGTATGCATGTCTCAAGGCTAGACAGTGCTCAGGATGTATGTAAGAAAGATCTAGTTAAGTTAACTAACAGGGGGTATAGATACAAAGAAGTTAATCAGATGGCAAAAGAGGTCATTCAGCTTAGGCATACTAATGCACAACCATTCTTGCATCACAATACTACTACATCTTATACTACTGATAAACAATATAACAAAACAGCATTTTCCTATGCACTATACCAATGGTCATGGATCATTTTGTGATATTATTAAAAGGAATTGGCCAGTTCTTATGATAGAAGAGAAGATTAGTCAGGTTGTAGGACCATAACCTAAATTTATTTTTAAAAATAAACAATCTCAAACACATGTTATGCTATGATAAATTAGACACTCATATTAATAAGGGAGTTGGTTTTACATCGATATGTGGAAATTGTAATTTTTGTGCATATATAGATACACACCCTTATTTTATACACCCTGTCATGCATTTTGAATATTCTAGTCATTTTAAAACTAACTGTAATAGTACCTTTATGGTCTATTTGGAACTTGCCAATCATGTTATAGTTTCTATGTAGGTAAGACTAAGAGGCAATTGAGAGATAGGATACATGAACATCTATTAGCTATCAAGAAATTTTACTCCAGAAATGCCTTGGCTACTCATGTAATGAATAGAGACTCTACTCGTATGTTTAAATTTAGAGTGTTAGAGTAGATAGTAACCAATATGAGACTAGGAGATTCTAACAATATACTTGAACAAAGGGAGACTAACTGGATCATCAGGTTACATAGTGATGCACCACCAGGGTTAAATGGTTTAGTCTCTTTAAAACCTTTTTTAAAGGGGCGGAGATTGTTTAAGTGATTTTTATTGATGCTTCTATGTGATAGGTGTTTTTGAAATAGAGTAATGTATTTAATGATGTTATTTTAACATATTTGTGTGGTCTGAAGAAGTGCTCAGTGGGGCATGAAAGTGCTTACCGTATATTAAAGTTTTATTATATCTGCCTTGGAGGTCGAGTGGATTTATTGGATTGTTTTATTTTATTTGTTGATTTCCACTGCCACCTTTATTTCCACAGTGGCATTATTGTTTTTTGTCAAGATCTGGGGTATGTTGGTGATGCATGATGGGATACCTCCTAGTCACGAGCCAACCAGAAGTTTTGAAGCTAGAGTATGGCCGAGTCGGAGCCAAGGTTCGGCTCTGATTCCAAGTGTAAGAATGAAGGGTGAGATGAACTACAAACATTGAATGTTATGGTAAGTACATAACTTCTTTTTTTACTTCTCAGTCTTACCACTGATCTTTACTTCTGAAGCAGTTGCCCTTCTGCTCCTATTAAATGTGTCTTCATGCTGTACACTGCTTCTTTGACTTACACCTATAGATTTATTTTATTTTATTTTTATTTTACATTTGTTGACCAGGCTAGTCCAAATGGATACACGTCCATTTTCAGTAGAGGCCCAGGGAGATAAGCTCCAAATTAAGCTAATAAATCAAGTAATAAAGAATATTTAAATACATTGCTCCCTCCCCTCATAAATTTATTATATCTCATTATCTTATACACTTTGATACATATCTCTAGCTAACAACCTTATCTTTCCTTGGCATATCTACTATGTAAGGTTATTTGATGTCTGCCTGAATAACTCCTATAGATGTATATCACATTACTCTCTCTATTTTTCTTACCTCTCATTTATCACACTGTATTGATTTAAATGCTTTTGAATTGTGAGCTTAAATGTTTTATGTTTTACTCTGTACAATCTTTTGTAATTTTGCAATTTTTGTAATTTTTGAATGTACTTGATTTTGTCTGTATTGGAGCTTTTCTCCCCAGGACTCCATTGAAAACGGGTTCTTTTGGCCCAATGGACTATCCTGGTAAATCAACTGCAAATAAATAAATAAATAAATAAATAAATGAAGATTAACATCAAAAGAACTTCACTACAGAGTTTAGCAAAAAAACAAAATAGTACAAGTAGAAACATATTTACATGGAAAAGGGTTTGACATTCATCATGAAGTAGATTAGGAAAGAGGAAAAAGATTCAAACTAATTATTAAGGTTGTTTAAAAATATTACACTCAAAGTAAAAAAAAGTTGACATGTATACAAAGTGGAACACGTGCTCTCAGCAGAATGGATGTTACAAAGTACATACTTGGTGACAGTTCACAGAAAAGACTAGACTAGCATGGGAGTAAAGGAGGCTTACTAATCCCACTTTAAGAGTTTTGGGAGTAAGGCTGTACAGGGGGGTGTTAGTCTGGGTTAGTACATGGGCATAGCCATTGTGTCTTTAGGAGACTTTTTAGTTGCTTTTTGAAAAGTGGTAATGATGACAGTGATGCAAGTTTGTTGGGAAGCCTATTCCAGGTTTTCCCCACAGAGTTAGAGAAAAAGAGAATCACCTGCTTTGTTGTAGGACTTCTGGATGTTTACCAGTAATTTATTTGCTGAGCGAAGAGTAGTAAGATTTCTGTAGGGGGAGATAAGGCTACAGAGAATCTGAGTATTACTGGGATGATACAGAATCTTATGGATGACGATAAGTTGTTGAAATTGTAGCTGGTTATGCAGTTCTAGCCATCCTAACTGTATGAGATTTAGACAATGGTGAGTTCTAAATGGGGAGCCAGTAGCAAACCTGGCAATGTTATTATAGGAGGTTGCCAGTTTATTAAGGTTGTTTTTAGAAAGATTAGTATAAGTGGGGAGGCATAGAGGAGGGTAGAGATCAAATGGGTATGGGCAATGGTAGTTCTGGCTTCAGGGGTAAGGAAAGGTTTTATCCTGTAAAGGGAACCAAGTTTTCTGTTTACAGTTTTAATAGTTGAGTTAATATGCGAGTCAAAGTTAAGATTGTGGTCAATTCTTACACCTAAGAGTTTGGTGGGTGGGTCAGGAGCTATAACAGTACCATTGTTAGATATAATGGAGAGATCTATTGGGGATGATTTTAGTGTTGGAGTAAAGAGCAATAATTTTGTTTTTTTGGCATTTAGGAGGAGGCAACATTGTAGGAACCAGTTTTCTACTACGTTAAATACTGTTTGGGTGATGGACTGGAGTTCAGGTGAAGAAGAGGCAGCACAAATTAATGTAGAGTCTGCATATTGTATGCAGGTAGCTTGAGGAATATTTATATTTAGATCATTAATGAATACAGAGAAAAGGAGAGATCCCAGGATAGAGCTTTGACAGAGGGTCTATATTAGAACATCGAAGTTTCAGAACTTCGAATGTTCTAATATTGACACGTAGTAACCGAAAACCGATAAGACCGAAAATTTAGAACATTGAATTTTTTCCTAGGGAAAATATTTGCTGTTCCAAAACACATACACACAACACAAACACACCAAACAAACAGCAATACATACACATACACCTAAAATCTTACATCTAAACCTACACTAAACTGTACATACACCACTATCTACCCACTTACCTTAACCCAAACCTTAACCCTAAGGTCCATCACTATCGCACACGCACTTCACCTGTACCCTAACCCTAACTCATCTATCCCACCCTAACCCTCATGTCCACACATTCGCACACTTACCTGACCCGCGCCCTAACCCTAACTCACCTATCCCACTCTAACCCTCACATCCACACAATCGCACACTTACCTGAACCCGACCATAACTTTCCACCGCAGAGCTGAAAATAGTGAAGTGACAGGAACGGACAACCGAATTCTTTCCCTAGGAAAGAATTTGGTTATCTAAAACTTCGCTATTTTCAGCTTTCACTTATTAGGTGTCGATATTAGAACATTCGAAGTTCTGAAACTTCGATGTTCTAATACAGACCCTTGAGGGACACCAAGGGTTATAGGGAGATGTGTGGATAGGTTATTGTCCCAAAGGACAGCTTGCTGTCTATTGTCTAAGTAGGACTTGAACCATTGTAATGCCTGTGTGTCAAGTGAGAGTGATTTAACTATGTTAAGAAGTATCTGATGGTTAACCATATCGAAAGCTTTAGATAGGTTAATAATGCAGAGGAGAGCATGTAATTATTACAATGTTTGTTAATGCTGTCAGAGACGGATAGGCAAGCAGTGGTAGTACTATGGAAAGGCCTAAAACCATGCTGATGGTCTGCTAGTAGGTTATTCTGGAGAAGGTGACCCAGTAATAGTTGGTGGATGCATTTTTCCATGATTTTGGCTAAAGGAGAAAGTAAGGCTATGGGCTGAAAGTTAGAGAGTTCAGTTGAGTTACCACCTTTGTGTAGTGGGATCATATGAGAGATTTTCCAGAGAGATGGGATGGAGCCTTCAGTAGTGGTTCTATTAATTAGTATAGAAATAGGATAGGCAAGTACTTTTGCTGAAATTTGAAGGTATTCAGCTGGTAGGAGATCAGCTGAGGGAATACATGGTTTAAGTTTGTGAAGTAGGGTATAGATAAGGGATGTAGGAACTGGTTTTAAATGAAAGGTGGGAGGTATGCTAGCTAGGGAGGATGGGAGGGTTGAGCTAACAGGTGGTAAGGAATTTGCTAGAGACTGGACGGTTTCAGTAAAAAAGGAATTGAAAGCATCAGCAATCTGGTTGGGAGTGTTAAAGGAGAGACCTGATGGTGTTGGCATCTTGGAGTGGCCTGGGTGTAGAAGTATTAATGCCTGACCAGAAGGTTTGAGGTTGTTGTTGATGCTTTTGCTGGAGTTTAAAGTAGAAGTTTTTTTATCAAGAAGTATTGATTTTTAGTGGCATTTCTCAACCGTTTAAAGTTTTGATGATCTACTGGGTTTTTAGTGTTTCTCCATTTAGACCAGATCTGGCCATGGAGCAGATTTACTTCTAGTTCTTATAGAGCGAGTAGGGGCATGGTATTCCAGGATTTGTAAGAATTTGGAGTTAAAATAGGATACTGATTCCTCAAGAGGGAGTTGTTTTAAGGGTGACCAGTCACAGGCTTGAAGCTCTGCTTGGAAGCTTGCTGGATTAAAATCTTTTTTGTTCCAGGTAGTTTTAAAGATAGTTTGGTTGGGAATAAAGGCTTTTTGTCTGAATATATAAGTAAGGGAGTGGTCACCAATATCAGAAAGGGTACATGCTTTATAAGAGAGGGGATGGCTATTTACTAAGATCCAGTCTATGGTACTTTCTTTGCTACTGGGTTTATGGATTCTGTTGGGGGTGGCAATTGTTTGGGAAAAGCCATAAAGGTTTATATGGGTTGTGGGTTTGTGTGAGGTACAGGTATTCCAATCTATATTAAAATCACGCAGTACTATTCTTGTGGGAAGGATGTAGAAAGCCAGCAGAGGATACTTTCTAGGATGCTGATGTTACTGCCTGGGGGTAGGCAGGAATATATTATGTATATCGATTTACTAGCATTAACCTGAAGCTTAGAGATAAGGATTTCAGCATTATTATCTAAAGGTGGTTGTACATCTAGTGAAGTAACATGTAACTCAGATTTGTATAGTATTGCTACCCCACCACCCTTTTTGTTTGTTTGGTCTAGGATATCAAATGAATGTATGTCTAGCAGAGTGCATAATTGGCTAATGTTGCTGTTTAAGCTCTGTATGTTGAGATGTGCTATGAGCAGAGAATTATGGGTTCTGGTGGGGGGGTGAATGAGGTAAATGCATGAGGTATGTGGGGGTTTATTAGGGTGTTGCTGTTTTGTCTTGGGTTGGGATGAATGTCACCATGAAGTAGAGGTTGTTGCTGAGGACTATATGTAAGCTTCTGGAGTTTGCAGAAAGTGTTTTGTAACTTCTTAGATTGGAGGAAAGTAATACCCTATGATACTTTGACGAAAGATAGGTTGAGGTAGATGTTATGTCAGAATGGCTTTGGAAGGCTAGTTAACTTAGTAGTAATGTTTGTTTTAAGGGATGATGGGATCCAGTATAATGTAGGTTTTCATACAAGGTAAGGATATAGGGTATGGATAGAATGGGTAGTAGAGCAAGTAAGAGAAACAGATTTATAAGTATTGGTTTGTGGGTTAAGGGCATGGTGATGGAGAGACCTACAAAGCTGACACCCAAGCAACCGCTACCCCAAAACAAAACACGTGCAACACATAGCTCACAAAGCCAGTGTGCCGAACAGTCACAGCCCTTAAGGCTAAACAACACTCCTGATACACTTGTAATAGGTGACTCTATCGTCAGGCACACTGACGTCCCGCACATCAGGCTGAACAAGGAGAAGGTCACGGTGAGGTGCCTGTCGGGTGCTAGGATCCGCCACATAACACAAGCACTGAGGTCACTCCAAGGCAAGTACAAATATGACTCAGTCATTGTCCATGCTGGTGTGAATGACCTGAGACGTACCTCCCTGGACTACATGAAAAGAGACATAGAGGAGCTCTCTGAGCATGTAGCCCAGGCTGGTATGACCCTGACCTTGAGTAGCATCTTACCCTCACCAAGAATAATGCCACAATATGAAGACAAGATGATCAATTTCAACAATTGGCTTAAGTATTGGTGCCATTCAAAGGGGATCCAATGCCTGTCTGCCTGGGATGACATGCTCGAAAAGCCATGATGCTTCGCTAGGGACGGCTTGCACCTGTCATCCCTGGGCTTTCGGATTTTGGCAAAGGCTCTTGCCACCCCCATAGTGCCTTTTTTAGGCAAGGCTCAAAAGACAAACCCACCTCCATAGGTATCACAAGGGATAAGAAACTAAGAGTAATGCTACTCAATGCCAGAAGTCTAAACCTCAAGATGCACACACTCAAAACTCTCCTTAACATGGAGAACATCGATATCTGTGCAGTAACAGAAACCTGGTTTAAGGCTCCAGAGAGCACCCCAGCACTACCTGGTTATACTTCATACCATGTTTTTCGGCCCCAGAACATGGACCGAACCACAAAAGGAGGGGGAGTATCAATATTCGTCAAAGATACCCACACCTCCAGGTTGGTGGCACAGCACGAAGGATCAGAGACTATCCATGTGCAACTAACAGTGGGTAAAACTGCCTTCCAGTTTACAGCCTGCTACAGACCACCCTCCCAAACCCAGGAACCCTACTCGGCCTTCCTGAGAACACTGGAAAATATGAAGGTCTCTCCAAACACCATTATATTGGGTGACTTCAACTACCCTAACATAGACTGGGAGCATTACTCTAGCTCCAACACCCTAGCCCAAAGGTTCCTAGAATTTATAAACTCAAATGCTATGAACAACTTGTTGCCACTCCCACAAGAGTGGAAAACATACTGGACCTGATCATCACCAACATGGGGACTCTATGCTCCAGACAAGAAGTGTATCCCTCACTGATAAGATCAGACCATAAACTAATCTCACTAGATATTCACATCCTGACCCCAGCCCCTGCCCAGAAAACCACAGTGAAAAACATCTCTAAAGCAAATTTCACACTCCTCAAAACCGAGGTGGAATCCTTCAAAGCCCCTGGGCCTGTGGAAAATACGGCCCAGACTGCAGAATCCTTTATAAATGCATTCTATGAACACCTTCAGGAATGCATGGATCATGCAATCCCAAATAAAACCAAGACCCAATCCTCAAAAGTTAGGCATCCTGTCTGGTGGACCCCAGCCATAAACAAACTATACAACAGAAGGAGGAAGCTACTACATGATAGAGCAAAATCCCAAAAAGGGAAGACATCTCTGATCAGTATTAGCAAAAAACTACAGGCACTCATAAAATCGTCTAAGGCCAGCTTCAAGAGAAAAATTGCACAGGACACTAAGGATAATCACAAGGCTTTCTTTAGTTATGTTAGGAACCTGGGTGGGAATTCCCAAATATGCTCAGAATTAGTCCAAAATGACAAAAAATACACCGAACCCACAGACATTGCCAACATCCTAGCTGACAAGTTCAGCGCAAACTTCTCCCCCCCTTCCCCACAAAAAGGGCAAATATCTATCCCAGCAGAGTGCTGCCCCCCTGACATCTCAGATGCTCAGGTAAGAGCCGCCCTCTCCAAAGCAAAAAACACAGCATCAATGAGACCAGACGGTGTCCCGGGCTGCATCCTACATGAACTCCAAGAAGAACTAAACCCAAACATAAAACTACTGTTCAATTTCAGCCTTACTACAGGATATGTACCCAAAGAGTGGCGTACAGCAACAGTGGTCCCTCTCCACAAAGGTGGTGCCTCAATGGATCCTGGAAACTATCACCCCATAAGCTTGACTAGCTTGGTCTGCAAAGTTATGGAAAGTATCATCATGGACCTCATAAATAAAGATATTGGGGGCCTACAGACACTGGATCCTACCCAGTTCAGCTTTGTTAAGGGCAGATCCTGCCTCTTAAACCTGGTTGATTTCTTTGAAACAGTCACCAAGGCCATTGACAAGGGGAAGGTGGTCCACACAGCCTACCTGGACCTTGCAAAAGCCTTCGATACAATACCCCACTCAGGCATTATAGATAAGCTCACCAGCTTAAATATAAACCCCTATGTCACTAGATGGGTTGCAAACTGGCTCAAGGACAGAACCCACATGGTTAGAATTGCTGGAGCCATGTCAGACTCCAAACCAGTTACAAGTGGCATCCCACAAGGCTCAGTCCTGGGACCTCTCTTGTTCGGTATATATTTTTCGGAGGTACAGGCTAACACGGAAGGACTGTGGCTGACCAAGTTCGCAGATGACTGCAAACTGGGCGCCGTAATACACTCTCCAGCCGACACAAGCATCCTACAAAAGGACCTCACAGAAACAGACAACTGGTGCCAAAGCCATGGCCTCAAGCTAAATGCCAAAAAGTGTATAGTCATCCCCTTTGGCAAAAACAAAGTGCCCACAAATTACCACATAGGTGGTAATCCATTAAGTACGGAAAAAGTAATTAGGGACCTGGGGATCCAAGTTAATAGCAATCTCTGATTTGACAACCACGTGGCCAAAGTTATTAGAAAAGCATTTTATATAGCCCACCTAATCCATGAAGGGATTCACATCTAGACCAGGGGAGGTCATCGTGCCTCTTTACTCATCCCTCATCAGGCCCATAATTGAGTACAATGCCCCTTTTGGGATGTACCTTACCAGACACCTGCAGCAACTTGAAAGACCCCAAAAGTACCTCACCAAGAGGATCAAAGGGCTCAAACAGATGCCATATGCTGCCCGGTTAAAGAAACTCCAGCTCTACTCAGTGGCATACCGACTGCTCAGAGGCGATCTGTGCCTGACGTATAAAGCCATGTCCAACCCGGAATTAATGGACATGCTGCACCTCAGAAAATCCAAATCCCATCAAGCTACGCGCTCGAGAGACTTGAACCTCAGCACTGAAATAAATAGGACATGCTGGAGGGGCAGATTCATAACCCAGAGGCTCCCTTCACTCTGGAATAAAATTCCAGTCCAGGTTAGGCAGAGTCCTTCATTGACTCTCTTCAACAGGAATCTTGATGAGTGGATGGGAGATAGTAGGTTTACCCCGGGTATCACTTCTGTGTCACTGTTGGACAGAGGCACAGTATACTAACCTCGAAAAAGGGCATAGTAAAATTCATTTAAAATGGGTGGCGAAAGCCAAACACACTCTGGCTAGGCTTATAAATGCCCTAGGGCAGATAGCCTAGTATGAACCTATGAACCTAATCAAGGACCCATCAAGGAGGTAACGTCAGATTGCAGGTTTATTACTTTCTGTTTTTAGTCAAGAACTTCACTTTGCTACTTATGATTTGGATACATACTGGAACTTCAAACTTAACTATTTGAAATGAAATATATATATATATATATATATATGTATATATATATATGTGTGTGTGTGTGTGTGTGTGTGTATACACACACACATGCTTCAAGTGCTGAAAAGTCATTGATATGAACTAAGGTGTTGAAACTAGCCATTTCCTACTTCCCTCAGCAGTACCCGTTTACCTTCAGATTTATGTTAATTAAAAAATGCATATCAAGTAGCAATAACAGACACAGAGAGCCTGAACACACAAATTTTGCATTTGTGGAGAAAAAAAGCCTTTGTTTACTGCAAGCATGCCAATCAAAGCAGTATTGGCTCTACGAAGACTTCAAACTGTCAGGCAAGCAAAGAAACGAGTGCTCCACAGGAAGGCAGGCCAGCAAGCAGTGATGCAGTTGTGCTAAATATGGAACTAGAAGCTGTGGCAAGGTGGCAACAATAACAGAGTACCTTGACAGACTGATGTACAGTGATGGCCATGGGCACTATGCAACATATTATCATAAAAATATATACAGAATGGAATTCAGACACACATGAAGTACACTAAACCTGTTCCTGCTCTGATTTGCTCTGGTACACTGAGCCAATGTAGCAAAATTTAGAAGGGAGCTAATTTGGGTAATTATGCAGAGAGCACTGTTATTTGTGACCATACTATATCAAACACATAGCCTTGTATTCAAAGGTTTGTTGTGAGGTACAAAACACTAGGAAACTATGATTGTGTTACTAAGTGGAAAAATAAAGCCGGCACACTCATGAGGTGTCAACAGTACTGCAAGCTTAATGGAGAAATAAGTGTTCAATTTCTCCATTACTTTCCTGACCACCACTCATGATTCACACACTGTATAAGATTCCAATCTACATTAGGCAGAGTCCCTCGCTAACACTCTTCAAGAGAAACCTTGATGAGTGGATGGGAAACAGAACATTTACCCCGGGGATCACTGCAGTGGCTCTGCTGGACCGAGGTACAGGGAACTAATCTAAGGGGGGGTGAAAGCCAACACATTCTGGCTAGGCTTGTAGATGCCCTTGAGCAGATAGCCTAGTACTTACATATGAACCTATAAATAGAAAACATGTAATACTATGATACATCCACTGCTTTAAAGTAATACTGTGATTAACATGCAAATACCATCAGTGTACTGTTCCTGCCAAATACTGAATGCAACTTATAAGGTGACAGTCTTATGCTGGTGATCTCCCTAACAGGCCCCTTAATATATAACTACTGCTGTTTCTGTTGGACAAATGCATTCACAGTGGATGATAATGGTAAGAAGTAAACCGTGTCAGACTCGAGATGGCTGCACCTCATACTAACATAAAGGGCACATAATGACTATGACCATATTGTGAGATGATAGGGAGCAAAACAGAAGTTTGACACACATACATTCAACACTTTTAAATAAGTGTACCTGGGTCTTGTTATACACTAAATCTGAGATTACTGTATCTTGGAGAACTCTCCTTAGTTTGAGGTACACAGTCTTGGAGTGAGAAAGTACAGTTTTGTACCTACCATAAATGTAGATGTTCGAGTGCTAATACAGCTACAGTCATAACAGATGGGTTCTCCTGCCATCAGGCGGGTTCTCGGTCACCGAATTCCAAAGTCTAGGTCCGGCGTCGGTTATCGACGCTTCTTCCCTGACGTCAGTGCGACAGGGGTATAAAAGAACCAGCCAATGCCATTTTCTTCAGTTTTTCTTGCTCCAGATGTCAGGTGCCCCCAGAAGGAAGGCAAAACATAAATTTATGTAGTAAAGCAAATGCAATATAATCAAAAAACAGTAGTTGCAAGCAAATACACCATAAAAGAATACCCCAATGAGGTTGTATGAGGAGGTGTTAGCCATAAGGCTTGTCCCAAGAGGGGAAGGAGGGAGGGAAACCTGGACTGCAGCTGTATTAGCACTCGAACATCTACATTTATGGTAGGTACAAAACTGTACTATGTTCATCGTGCATACAGCTGCAGTCATAACAGATGGGTAGAATCCCAAAGCTAATAAAAGGGTGGTAGGCACTAAGTGGAACTAGGTGGAGCCAGGATGCCCTGCAAGACTGCAGTGACAAAGCCCGCTCTAGTTTTGGAGTATAATGGTAGGTGATAGTGCTTGGAGAAAGTATGTACAGAATTCCAAGTGGCTGCTTCCAAAATATCTTTGGTAGGAACCCCCCTGAGGAAGGCAGTAGAGGTAGCTGTGGCCCTTGTGGAGTGAGATCTGATGCCTGTAGGTACAGTTTTACCATGAAAAGAGTAACAAAAGCGTATGCAGTGGGCTGTCCATTTTGAGATTGTCTGTTTGGAAATAGGCTTCCCTTGAGCACCTGTAGCATAAGACACAAAGAGTTGCTCTGATTTTCTGAAAGGCTTTGTTCTGTCCAAATAATAACGGAGCTGTCTGTGAATGTCAAGGAATGTAGTAGCCTCTCCCCTTTGTTTTGTGGATTAGGGTAAAACGTAGGTAAGTGGATAGCCTGATTCAAGGCTACCCTGGATACTACCTTTGGCATAAATGAAGGATTGGTTCGTAAGGAAACTCTGTCCTGATGGAAAATGATGAAAGACTGCACAGCCATGAGGGCTTGTAGTTCTGAAACCCTGCATGCTGAGGTGATAGCTAGAAGGAAGGCTGTTTTCCATGACAAATATTGCAGATCTGTTGAAGCAGCTGGCTCAAAAGGAGGCAGGGTTAGTTTTTCTAGAATTAAATTGAGGTCCCAAGCCGGTACTGGTTGCTTCCTTGGAGGTGTTATATTCTTAGCCCCTCTGAGGAACTGTCTTAAGAGAGGGTGAGAGAATAAAGGAGGATCAGTGTTGTACTCTGCAGAAATGGCTGAGGCATGGATTTTGATGGAGGAGAATGAAAGTCCACTGCTTAGCAGCTCGGCTAGGTACTGTAGTATTTGAGGTAAATTCAGTATTTCAGGATTCTGACCCTTTTTCCGATTCCAGACACAAAACCGTTTCCATTTTGCGGAGTAGGCTTTTCTAGTAGAAGGCCTTCTGGCCTCCAAAATGACATCCTGCACCTCCTTGGAGAGTAGGGTCTGCTGTGAATTTAAGGAATTCTCCATGCAGCTAGATTGAGTGTTTTCAGCTGACTGTGAAGAGTTTTGAAGTTGTGCTGAGTCAGTAGAAGAGGCATTAGAGGCAGGATCCATGGTGGGGAATGCGTCAGGCTCCTCAGGAGTGGGTACACCAGTGTTGTCTTGGCCAGTCTGGAGCAATGAGAATCATCTTTGGTCTGTCTGCTCTGGCTTTTAATAGAACTTTGGCCAGCAGTGGAAGAGGTGGAAAGGCATAAACCGTCATTGTTGTCCAACTGAAAGAGAGTGCGTCCACTTCCCAGGCCTGTGGATGAAAGGTTCTTGAGCAGAATTTTGTCAATTGGTAATTTCTGTGGGTGGCAAAGAGATCTATGTCTGGCCTTCCCCATGCTTGAATTATCATTGTAAAAACTTGAGGATGCAACTTCCATTCGTGTGGATCTGTCATATTTCTGCTCATGTTGTCTGCCAGCGTGTTTTCCTTCCCTGGCAGGAATTGTGCTTGAAGTTGGATTTGCAATTCTGGAGCCGTGTTCCAAAGGGACATGGCTAGTCTGCACAGGGGATATGAATGAGTTCCTCCCTGTTTGTTTATGTACCACATCACTGTGGTGTTGCCTGTTCTTATCAATAGCTGCCCTGGATGCAGTAGGTCTTTGAAAGCCATAATAGCATTTATTACTGCTATCATTTCCTTTTGATTGATGTGTAGGTGTTTTTCTTTTTGTGACCATTATGCACCGATCTGTCATGTGTGCCCCCCAGACGTAGTCCGAGGTGTCTGTTGTGATGACTTGATTTGTTTGAGGCTTGCAGAATGGGAGACCTATGTTTCTTTGGCATGCTTGAGACCACCACAGAAATTCCTTTTGAAGGCATGGAATCAGTGGTATGATTGTTTCCAAACTGTGGCTGTGTTGAGACCATAAGTTTTTTAGGTACCATTGAAGTTTCCTCATATGCAGCTTTGCACATGGGATTAGCAGGATGCAAGATGCCATGAATCCCAGAGCCTGCAGGATTTTCCTTGCAGTCAGCCTGGTGAAGGTTGCCAGTTTTCTGAAGTATTGAGTTAATTGCCCTTGTTTCTCTGGCGTGAGGTAGGCCATCTGGGTGTTTGTATCCAAGCTGGCACCCAGGAAAATTATTGTTTGAGAGGGTATTAGTCTTGACTTCTTTTTGTTGACTGTGTATCCCAGAGATTTCAACAACATTATTACAAACGCCAGGTGTTTCAGAAGAGTATGTTTGCTGTCCGCTTGGATCAGGCAGTCGTCCAGATATGGGTATATTTGTATCCCTTGAAGTCTGCAGAAGGCAATTACTGATGCCAGGCATTTCGTGAACACTCTGGGTGCAGTAGATAAGCCAAAGGGCAATGCAGAGAATTGATAATGGGATGAACCTGCAAGAAATCTGAGGTATCTTCTGCAATCTTGCCTGACTGGGACATGCAGGTATGCCTCCTTGAGGTCCAATGTCACCAGCCAAGACTCCTTGCCTAGCATGGGAAGAAGCTGCTGTAATGTGAGCATCTTGAACTTTGGTACGAGTAAATATGTGTTTAGGATGGATAGGTCCAAAATAGGTCTCCAATCTTTGCCCTTCCTTGGTACCAGGAATAGTCTGGAATAAAAGCCTTGACCCTGTTCTTGTGCAAGTACCTCTTGAATAGCTTTCTTGTCCATGAGATCTAAAATTTGTTTTTGTGCCTCTGCCCTTTGATCGTGTGGCAGGTTTTGCATGCCTCTCATTTTTGGAAGGGTGTGAAAGTGGAATCTGTAGCCTCTGTCTATAATGTCCAGGATCCATTTGTCTTTTGTGACAATATGCCAATTTTTCGAAAATAATGCCAGTTTTCCACCTAATTGTGCTGCAATTTGAGCCTTGCTTGGCATGCAAAGGGGAAAGTCATTGGGTCTGCTTTCTGAATGGCTGTGAACTATCCTCACCCCCTCTTGGTGTAGGTGTTTGCCATTGTCTGCCTCTAAATGATCCTTGAGGATTGCCCTCTACCTCTCGGGCGCCTGTATCTACCTCTTTGAGGTCTGGCTGTGGCTGGAAAGGACCAATTTTTTGAAGGCCAATTTCTACTGAAACGTGGCGGTTGTACCTGTAGGAAATCTTTCACTGTTTGCATTGATTTTGCCTTTTCCTCCATTTTCTTTAATACCTCCTCAGCTTTAACACCAAACAATACATCTTTTTGAAGAGGTGCATCTAGTAATTTAGCTTTGACATGGTCTGGTAAGGTTTGCTCTTTGAGCCAAGCATGTCTACGTATGACTGATCCTGTAACAGCAGCTCTACAAGAGGCCTCTAAAGCATCAAAACCACATTGCAAGGTATGTTTACCCACTTGCTCTGCACTATGCAACAAATCCTGCAACTCCTTCAAGTCTGGTTGTTCAGGTTGTGACATTTTGCTTTTCAACTGAGATAACAAAAACTGTTGATACTTTAACATATGGAACTGACAGTTTAATGCCCTCATGGTTACAGTGGCCGAGGTGTATACCTTTTCCCCCCATCTTTCTAAAGCTCTGGAATCTCTCTCTGAAGGTAATGGATTTTTGGCAGTGGAAGCCTTAATTCCCTTGGGACCCTGTGAAATAGTTTCAGGGTCAGCCGCATGGCTTTTGTATAGGAATTGGTGTGAATCAGGCACCCGGTAATACCTCTCAGGCTTGGCTGGGGCTGGAGGTAAGGAATCTGGGTTAAGGCTGGCCTCTGAATACACATCATCTAATATGTCTAAGACAGGAGGTATAGCCAGAGGCCTGTGCTGAGGGAGCAAGAGGAAATCCCTGAGCCTTTTCTTGGAGTCTGAGTACTCTTGGCCTTCCCAGTGGAAGTGTTCCCTCAAGGTATGCAAGGTTTCCCCAAAAGAGTAATCCTCAGGGGGGGAGACAGAGGGAATGGACTCCTCTGCATCAGAAACTTCAAAAGGGGAGTAAGAATGTTCCTGGTCCTCAGAATGCTCTGAAGTAATGGAGGCCTGGTCCAAGGAAAGGTATTCTTCCTCCACTCTGGGCCTTTTGTCCGGAGGGGGTTGAGAACCCCTGATAAGAGTAATCAAATCCTCAGCCATTTTGAGCATCTGCTTTTTAGGCATGGGGCCTTGAGAGGGGCCCTGTGGAGCTTGTCTTTTAGAATGCATGGCTGCTTTAGATTTAGTGTAAGCCTTAATGGAAAAAGAAGAAGAAGGCCTGAAGACACCTTGAGAGGTGGCAGGCCTGTCTGAACTCTGAGTATCCCCGCCAAGAGTGACTTCGGTATCTGTAGTCGGGGTGTGGGCTGAAGAGCCTGCGACCTCGGGCACAGAAGACACCACTAATGAAGTGTCATCAGTAGTCAGGGGCTGCGTGGGCACCTCGCTGAGAACCGGAGCACATGTAGTCGGCTTTAGCGTGGTGTCAGTAGAAGTCGCGGACCTCGTATGTCGGTCCTTATCTTTACGTCGTTTACTCAAAATTGGAGTTGGAGTATCCGACATGTAGTTAAACTTTTTGCCAAAATAGTGTTGTGCGAACTCCGCCCGACGCTAAATACTGCGTCTGTTGAATATAGCACAAAAACGACAGGCCGAGACATCGTGGTCTGGGCCTAAGCAAGGTATACAGAGGGAATGGAAATCCTTATGCGGTATTTGCTTCCCACATGAAATGCAATTATTAACTTTGTCTGACATCGGTCAGAGGCAAGAAAAGTTTCCCCAACGGGGTACTTAGCTTTCTAGAAGTCTTCGGTTGAAAAATATTCGTAATCTCAGGAGCTGGCCGACCGGCACTTGCGAACTGCTTCTGCTTCGGGCACTGTGCGGCAAGAAAGACTGAAGAAAATGGCGTTGGCTGGTTCTTTTATACCCCTGTCGCACTGACGTCAGGGAAGAAGCGACGACAACCAACGCCGGACCTAGACTTTGGAATTCGGCCGACTGAGGACCCGCCTGACGGCAGGAGAACCCATCTGTTATGACTGCAGCTGTATGCACGATGAACATCATACTAGTAGTAGGCATGTGGGGGCACAGCTACTACATCAAGGGTGCAGGTGAATTTCCGTTGCAAAAATTTTTTTTTACGGTTTTACGAGTTTCAATTTTCACTACTGCACTTTAATCTTCACACTTCAGAGCATCCAACATGTGCTCACAGATCTTGCGTCGTGCAGCCACATACCCACCATGTTAGACACATATCAACCATCACTAAAACTGGGATGTCAGGCACAGCCTTTCCCTACCAGAGATTAACAGCATGGTGCATTTACAGGAGATGACATTATGCATCTTGCTTTTGTAAACTATTTATTGCTGTCCACTATTTATTAGAATGGACGCAAATATAATGCGTACTAGTTGTGTTCTCTACAGCCCTACACAAATTGCCATGAGTATGTCCAATACAGTGTTAATATGACTTGCAATACTATACCACATTTATTGACTCTACTTATGACATGGATTATAGGAGCTTTACATGGTAAATTGTCAGCTAAGGGCACAACTACAAGAATGTGTCATACATGATTCAT
The DNA here is from genome assembly GCF_019279795.1 of Protopterus annectens. NCBI lineage: Eukaryota > Metazoa > Chordata > Ceratodontiformes > Protopteridae > Protopterus > Protopterus annectens. The sequence continues at coordinate 101,196,171 of NC_056747.1, forward strand.
AAACACAGGTTCTGTACTTGGTTTCATTTCTTATACAGTACATAGATAAGCAGCCCATCTTTTGTTACTTGGTAGAATGACATCAGGCGCCATCCCATTAGTATTGTGCAGCTGTCCACGGACACCAAGTGGTGTGTTTGTAAGGGACTATGACACAAAAGAAGCAATTCAAAGGCATGGTTACAAGAGTGGCCACAACAAGGACTTTGTAAGACATCACATTTCTACACACATATATGGTGGAATGACTGCACATGCATGTATACTTTCAGTCTATTATATACCACATGTAGACAAGAAGTAAATACAGTGAATACTTCAAAAGGTTTATTGTATACTGTTATTTGTATGAATACTGCAAGTGACTGTAGTGCCATATTCCTGTACCTCTTAGTCTCCTATATTTATTACTCAAAGCAAAGAGGAGGATCACTGAAACTTGTATACTAGGCAGTAGTTGTTATCACAAGAGCAGTAACACTGCATTAAGAGCAGAGCCTAGTACACATACACAAGTGTACTCTGAATCATGTACCAGCAATTAATAAATTTTTGAACACAGCAATTGAGAAAAGTCATTTTAAGCAGATCTCTAAAATGGGAGTAAGTGGATTTTAATGCTGCCCCCACACCACACAACACTGATCCTCATTTCTATATACTGACCATAGCCTCTACAAATGTGCCAGTATGCATAGCATCAAAGTTTACAAGGCAGGGCAGGGCAAATCTACCATAATCACCTTGCCAATATGCACCCTGGCAGGATACTGTTAGATATATACATTTAGACACAACAGTGCATGTACGCTTCTGTTTGTTCAAATATATATAATAAAATATAGATATTTAAATGCATGCACATTTCTGTTTGTTAGCATATATATATATATATATATATATATATATATATATATATATATATATATATATATACACACACACACACACACACACACACAAAAGGGTTAAACTTTCCTTAGTTAGACATATGCATGGTTTAGCATCCTACTGTGTAATATAAAATGTTCTGTGCCTAGTTCAAGCTTCAAGGAGAATTACAGATAAGAAACCCAGGTGCAACAACTCCCTAACAAGAACAATTCTCTAAGTTTACCTTGAAACAGAACACAATGAACAGACTGCATGACAGCAGGCAACTTCCAACAGTAGTAACAGCAAAAAACTACTTTCATTAAAAAATGTATAAAAAAAAAGAACAGTGGCTGAATAGTGGGGTAGATCTGATTTTTGTTAGATCTAGTACATGTACGAGCATGTTTGTTCTGAGGTAAATGGAAAATAGAAAGTTATTATATGTAGTTGCAAGAAAAAACTAAACCTGAGACATTAAATATGTAAACTGTAATAATATCGTCCATGTAGTCTGTTACATAGATAAGTTATTTTATTTGTAACTGCACATAAGTTAATACAGTGCAGAAAAGTTAACAGCCTACAAGGCTCAGTGCATTAATCAGACTTTGGTTTCAGCAAACATGCATCATCATAAATAAGTTTTCAGGTACCTCCTGCCTGCAGGAAGACAAAAGTCAGGCCTGGGCTGAATTTACAGACAGCCATCTAATCAAGGTTTGCTTTAAAAGAAGTGAGAGCATCCCACTATTTTATATGTAATATAAGATTACTGTAGAGGTGGGGAAGCAGAAAGTAATAAATCTGTCCCTCCAACTGTCTTGTTTATTTGTTGATAGACACACAAGTCTAAGTGTTTTTGAAACCATTTTATTTATGGAAATGTAGATCAAGGAGGACTGGGTCCTTAACATCATGCAATGCTAGAACACAAATCACTCCTCTGGAATCTTGCAGAGACAGAGTATAAGGACAGCACTTCAAGATGGTCTTGGTTGCTGAGGGTCTACAGTCAGGTGATCTTTTTATTTAGGAACATCAAGATTCTTTTCAGCTGCATGATGTGTTTGGATGCAAACATACATACTAAAAGGGACATTCTATTCTATGATTTGTCTGATCAGGGCACAGTATAGAGTAATGCTAACTTCTTCTGACCTGGATGAAACACCAATGCTTATTAATTGGGCTAGATAGAAAGATTTCTTGATTCCTGCTGCTGCATGGTGGTCAGAGGATAAAGAGCTGTCTAAAAGGTACAGGGATCTCTGATGACTAACTGTCCAGAAACAGGTGCCGTCTCTAAACAGTATGCTGCTGAGGTGTACTTATTAAAACTGACAGTGTTACACTTCTCTGCATTAATATACTTATGGTTTGCATGGCTTTGCTGAAGTAACATAGTATTGGATGGAAGCACCACCAAAAGGCTTGCAATTAACTGCAGATTTAGCCATACATCTGGTTATTAGAATACCATTTGCTACCTTTCTGTATTCAAAGGTTGCATTGAGACTAAGGACACGGGTTCTGTCAACCAGTTTGATAACCATCTTATAATATAAAGGCCTACATTTAGGCCTTTAAGCTCATTTAGAATTCCAACATGGGGAATAATGTCAAAAGCCTTAGCCAGATTCAGCTAATATGTATGAGCTGCGTGGTCACTATCAATAGTTTTAAGGACTTTCTCAAAGTTTACTAAATTAAGTAGATATGCTCTTCCTTTAACAAAACCACAGGTGCAATTATTAGTAAGGATGAGGTCATAATTTTGACCACTAGTGTGTTGATTGCCATACAAGGGAGTTAACATTTACTATGGCTAAGAATCTTTTGGTGTGCTGTTAATCAATGGACAGCTAATGTCATCCATCAAAAACATATTTTTATTTATGGATATTTAAGTATATTTACAAATCTTTCATGGTCCTCTAGGGACATGGAAGGCAACTTAAAGCAGACTGTGAAATGACAATTTGCCTTACCCAAGGTAATTTGAAGTTCCATAAGGTCTATTTGTTGGTATTTTCTCTAAAAAATGATTGTTTTTTTAACAAACACTGATATTTGTCCAATGTTGCCAGTAAGTCTAAATGTGTGATGGGCACCCAGTTGAGAGAGAGACTGACAGGTGCAAAAGGTGTCAACTGATTAGCTCCAACCTGAATGATGGTGGTCCAGCACCAATATCCAAAGTGAACAAAAATAGATTGAGTACTGAGTAAACTCTAGCAACACTACCAGCATAAATATCAGAAAAAAAAGAAGTTGCAGAGTTCCACGGCAAGAGTATAACACTTTAATAAATAAAATAACAAAAGTGAGCGTTTTCACGATCTGTCCAGATCACTTCTTCAGACTGTTACAAAATGACACAGCTGCAGTGCATTATATACAAAAAGAACATTGATCATTAACATATTAAAAGCAATTAGTATATCTTGTTAAACTACGGGCATGTCAATATAGTATGACTAAAACACAAGTGTTCAAAAAGCTTTCAATGCTTAAATGCCCGTGCTTTAAGGAAGGGTTTGAGGGACACTGCGTCATTAATGCCTGGGGGTTTATCTGCATTCAGTTTAATTATCCATTTTTATTCTAGTTCTTCTGTCCTATTAATCAAATCTCCCTCTCTTGGTCCTTCATTAATAACTTCTAACACAAAAAATGTAAAAACATGATGTATACCTTCCTTTTCAACATGCTTAGCAAGGGCATTGGTTTCTTTAACAGCTACAATATCTCACATGTTCTAATACATGTTCTTTCAACATCCTATTTGTTTTACCTATATAATAAACTTTACATATTTGACAAAAACTAAAATATACAGTGTTTTTAGTTCTACAATCTGCATAGAAACTTGCATCTATTTTAATTTTTTTCTCAGGATGAACAAAGGTAGTACATGAAAAAATATATCTACAGGCTATGGATATGTCCCTTTTCTCTGTGAAAGAATTTCATGTCTAGTATAAGATGGTTTATAGCACAGCTGCCTTTTTAAGGATTTCTTATTAATAAAAGAAAAATGTGGTATAGGGTCTATTACTCCATCTAATTCTTTTATTGCAGTTAAGATATTCCAGTTCTTCTTACAAATGCTACAAAATACATTTATGTAACTAGTAAAAGAAATAGGAAAATGCAGTTTAACTTCATTATCATTTCTACCCCCTAACTGTTGCTCTACTACATGTCCAGAGAAGTAGGGTCGGCCTTTTGTTCTTCTTTCACTTAGTGCATGATTTGCACTAGCATCCACTTCTGATTTAGAATAGCCTCTGCTAAGAAAATCATCTTTCAACATTTCAGTTGTTTGCATAAGGTCATTATCAAAATTATATAATCTCATATTCCTTAACATCTATCCCTTAAGGACATTTCTACTCACATGCCTGGGATGCATGCTATTTTTGTATAATAGACCGTTCTTTCTTGTTGGTTTTCTGTATAAACATGTCCCTATACTATTCATCTCTGATTTTTTAACCATAAAATCTAAAAATGAAATATTATGTTATGAATATTTATATGTAAACTTTAAAAATGTAGTTGTATGTAAATAATCAATAAATTCAACCAGTTCCTTTTCTGTTTCCCCCCATAAAATATAAAGGACATCAACATAACGTGTATACCATATCACATGCTTACTATGTTCATGCCCTTGTAGTAGGAAAGTATTCTCTCCCATTGCACTAATGCCAGATTGGCGTACCTACTGGTACAAGCAGTGCCCATAGCTATGCCAATCTTCTGTACATAATAATCGTCACAAAAATTAAAGACATTATTTTCTAAAACTATCTCCAATAATCCACATATTAACTCAATTTTATCATTAGAAAATGATTGCTTAATTGTTAAGAATTCTCTAATATTCTCTATGCCCCATTGGTTGGGGATAACTGTAAAAAGAGAAGAAATATCTAGTGTAACTAGCACAAACTGTTGGTGTAAGTTAGCTGTCAGTACATAGCTTTTGTAAAAAAAAAAGTTCTAGTGTCCTTTTGGACCTCATCACGTGTCTAGAACAGGATGCAAATTCTTTTCGATAAAAATAGACAGCGATTCAGTAGCCCAACCCTTATTAGAGATGATAGGTCTCATAGGGGGGAATGTTGAATTTTTTTGAATTTTTGGAAGCCCATATATAATGGGAATAATCAGATGTTCTATTTTAAAATACTTAACTAATTCTTCAGAAATCGTGTGCGTCATCAACATGTCAAAGAAAAAAAATTAAATTCTATCACTCCCTTCAATACAGTTCTAGTTATTTGTATGCATGTCTCACTATCAAACAATAGGGTCAACATTTGTTCAACATAAACACCTTTATCCATAACAATGATGTCCCCCACCTTTGTCCGCTGGTCGAATTTCAATAGAATTTAAATTACGTAATTCTGACAGTGCACACATTTCATCTTTACTCAAGTTGAAAAAAAGACTGTGGTCTATCACATTCAAAGGTCTCATGAATCTCTTTCTCACACACTGATACAAACAAATCTATCATAGCAGGTGTTTTAGGTATAAAACAACAAGGCTTTCTAAAACAACCAGTCCTTGTACCAGTATCAGTAAGTTTCAGTTCCTTTAGTTTTTCTACCATGTCTGTCCTTTAGGCCGGTATAAAAGACAGGCCTCTGTTTAAAATGGCTAATTGCATATCTGTTAGTTGTAATGAAGAAAGGTTAACTACCAACCCTTTTGAATCCGGCTGCATGTGTTCATTCCCGTTTGCCCTGGTAAGAAGCCTGTATTTGCTGTACTGATGCTCTCCGTCCTCTGCTCTTTGATCTGTTCTTGATAGGAAGTGCTGTGTTCAGGGTAAACGGCTTGATAGTAGTCCCGTTTACCTCCCTCAGTTCCATAGAAAAAGGAGGTCTAGAGCCATTATCCAAGTCATTAGTGGCATTATTTTTAGAACTATGTGATAAATCTTTATCCACGAGTGTTTTATTCAGTGGTTGTTCCATCGTAGCTGTTAGTGTAGGCATTTCATTTTCGGATAGTTCATTTCCTGCATTGGTAGATCCTCTGTCGACTGGTCAATTTACAACTTCAGTCAAATCCTGTGGTTGGTCTGAAGGTTGATTCCTATTTAAATTGTTTGTTAGACATTATTAATGAAGGACCAAGAGGGGGAGATTTGATTAATAGGACAGAAGAACTAGAACAAAAATGGATAATTAAACTGAATGCAGATAAACCCCCAGACATTAATGATGCAGTGTCCCTCAAACCTTTCCTCAAAGCACAGGCATTGAAGCACTGAAAGCTTTTTAAACACTTGCGTTTTAGTCATACTATAGTGACATGCCCTTAGTTTAACAAGATATACTAATTGCTTTTAATGTGTTAATGATCAATGTTCTTTTTGTATATAATGCACTGCAATTGTGTCATTTTGTAACAGTCTGAAGAAGCGATCTGGACAGATCATGAAAGCGCTCACTTTTGTTATTTTATTTATTAAAGTGTTATACTCTTGTCGTGGAACTCTGCAACTTCTTTTCTGATATTTATGCTGGTGTTGTTGCTCGAGTTTACAAAGTACTCACTTTATTTTGTTGTTCATTTGCATTTTTGAGAGAGAGAGCCTGAGACATGGCAGCGGGCTATGATGTGGAACCAAACCATTTGTCTGGACATGGTACAGTTAAGCCAAACACAGAAAGAACGGCTAAATCATATCCTTACTATGGAAAATAATCCTCTGGTGCATAATCCAATATTTTCAGGAGGCTATACAGTTGAAGTAAGTGAGGAAACAGGTATGGCCTTTCGAGATAAATACAGAAACATTGAGAATAAACTTTACAAATTTAAAAGATTTCACATGGAAGCGTCTTTAAGGTACAAGACAGCACCGGGAGGGCTGAGGGTGTTAACTATGCCCACTTACAGTGATCAGTTCCCTGAATTGTTAAAGAACTGGCAGCAACTGAATTTACAGCTCAGTTACAACTATATGCATTTGCTGATAGATTTTTTTCCTACCACAAGAAAGAGAATTAGCAGCCGAACTCAATCTGCAAGACGAACTTTATGCTACTTTCCCTATGGATGTTGTAAGTGATAAAATGGATAATTTACATGAAACTATCTTACAATATGAAAAGAGATTACAGAGTATTAAAACTAAAAAATTACAACGGGACATGAATGATTTCCAAATGGGGGTGGTGTTTTCTTGGTCAAAAGCACCATCCACCAATAGGAATCAACCTTTAGACCAACCACAGGATTTGATTGAAGCTGTAAATCGACCAATCAACAGATTATCTACCAATGCAGGAAATGAACTATCTGAAAATGAAATGCCTACACTAACAGCTATGATGCAACAACCACTGAATAAAACATTTGTGGATAAAGATTTATCACATAGTTCTAAAAATAATGCTACTAATGACTTGGATAATGGCTCTAGACCACCTTTTTCTATGCAACCGAGGAAGGGAAACGTGACTACTATCAAGCCGTTTTCCCTGAACACAGCACTTCCTATCAAGAACAGATCGAAGAGCAGAGGACGGAGAGCACCAGTACAGCAAATACAGACTTCGGTACCAGGGCAAATGGGAATGAACACATGCAGCCGGATTCAAAAGGGTTGGTAATTAACCTTTCTTCATTACAACTAACAGATATGCAATTAGCTGTTTTAAACAGAGGCCTGTCTTTTATAACAGCCCAAAGAACAGACATGGTAGAAATACTAAAGGAATTGAAATTTTTGGCAGACCATTAACTCTTAACACGGTATTTCCTGATACAATAGGCACAAATACTGATACTGGTACAAGAACTGGATGTTTTAGAAAGCCTAGTTGTTTTATACCTAAAACACATGCTATTCCAGTTTGCCCCGGGCCTGTGGATAATACGGCAAAGACCACAAAATCCTTTATAAAAGCATTCTATGAACACCTTCAGGAATGCATGGATCATGCAATCCCAAATAAAACCAAGACCAAATCCTCCAAAGGCAGACGTCCTGTCTGGTGGACCCCAGCCATAAACAAACTATAAAATAGGAGGAGGAAGCTACTACATGACAAAGCAAAATCCCAAAAAGGGAAGGCATCTCTGATCAGTATTAGCAAAAAACTACGGGCACTCATAAAATCGTCTAAGGCCAGCTTCGAGAGAAAAATTGCACAGGACACTAAGGATAATCACAAGGCTTTCTTTAGTTATGTTAGGAACCTGGGAGGGAATTCCCAGACATGCTCAGAATGAGTCCAAAATGACAAAAAATACACCGAACCCACAGACATTGCCAACATCCTAGCTGACAGGTTCAGCGCAAACTTCTCCCCCCCCACCAAAGGGCTAATATCTATCCCAGCAGAGTGCTGCCCCCCTGACATCTCAGATGCTCAGGTAAGAGCTGCCCTCTCCAAAGCAAGAAACACAGCATCAATGGGACCAGACTGTGTCCCGGGCTGCGTCCTACATGAACTCCAAGAAGAGCTAAACCCAAACATAAAACTACTGTTCAATCTCAGCCTTACTGCAGGATATGTACCCAAAGAGTGGCGTACAGCAACAGTGGTCCCTCTCCACAAAGGTGGTGCCTCAACGGATCCTGGAAACTATCGCCCCATAAGTCTCACTAGCTTGGTCTGCAAAGCTATGGAAAGGATCATCATGGACCTTATAAATAAAGATATTGGGGACCTACAGACACTGGATCCTACCCAGTTCGGCTTTGTTAAGGGCAGATCCTGCCTCTTAAACCTGGTCGATTTCTTTGAAACAGTCACCAAGGCCATTGACAAGGGAAGGTGGTCCACACAGCCTACCTGGACCTCGCAAAAGCCTTCGATACAATACCCCACTCGGGCATTATAGATAAGCTCACCAGCTTAAATATAAACCCCTATGTCACTAGATGGGTTGCAAACTGGCTCAAGGACAGAACCCACATGGTTAGAATAGCTGGAGCCATGTCAGACTCCAAACCAGTTACAAGTGGCGTCCCACAAGGCTCAGTCTTGGGACCTCTCTTGTTCGGTATATATTTCTCGGAGGTACAGGCCAACATGGAAGGACTGTGGCTGACCAAGTTCGCAGATGACTGCAAACTGGGTGCCATAATAGACTCTCCAGCCGACACAAGCATCCTCCAAAAAGGGCCTCATAGAGACACACAACTGGTGCCAGAGCCATGGCCTCAAGCTAAACGCCAAAAAGTGTATAGTCATCCCCTTTGGCAAAAACAAAGTGCCCACAAATTACCACATAGGTGGTAATCCATTAAGTACAGAAGAAGTAATTAAGGACCTGGGGACCCAAGTTGATAGCAATCTCTCATTTGACAACCACGAGGCCATAGTGGTTAGAAAAACATTTTATATAGCCCACCTAATCATGAAGGGATTCGCATCTAGATCAGGGGAGGTCATCGTGCCTCTTTACTCATCCCTCATCAGGCCCATGATTGAGTACAATGCCCCTTTTGGGATGTACCTTACCAGACACCTGCAGCAACTGGAAAGACCCCAAAAGTACCTCACCAAGAGGATCAAGGGGCTCAAACAGATGCCGTATGCTGCCCGGTTAAAGAAACTCCAGCTCTACTCAGTGGCATACCGCCTGCTCAGAGGCGATCTGTGCCTGACGTATAAAGCCATGTCCAACCCGGAATTAATGGACATGCTGCACCTCAGAAAATCCAAATCCCATCGAGCTACGTGCTCGACGGACTTAAACCTCAGCACTGAAATAAATACGACATGCTAGAGGGACAGATTCATAACCCAGAGGCTCCCTTCACTCTGGAATAAAATCCCAGTCCAGGTTAGGCAGAGTCCCTCATTGACTCTCTTCAAGAGGAATCTTGATGAGTGGATGGGAGATCGTAGGTTTACCTCGGGTATCACTTCTGTGTCACTGTTAGACAGAGGCACAGTATACTAACCTCGAAAAAGGGCATAGCAAAATTAATTTAAAATGGGTGGCGAAAGCCATACACACTTTGGCTAGGCTTATAAATGCCCTAGGGCAGATAGCCTAGTATGAACCTATGAACTTATGAACCTATGATAGATTTGTTTGCATCAGTGTGTGGGAAAGAGATTCGTGAGACCTTTGAATGTGATAGACCACAGTCTTTTTTCAACTTGAGTAAAGATGAAATGTGTGCACCGTCAGAATTACGTAATTTAAATTCTATTGAAATTCGACCAGCGGACAAAGGTGGGGGCATCACTGTTATGGATAAAGGTTTTTCTGTTGAACAAATGTTGAGCCTATTGTCTGATAGTGAGACATCCATACAAATAACTAGAACTGTATTGAAGGGAGTGACAGATAGAATTGAACTTTTTCTATTTGATATGTTAATGACGCATATGATTTCTGAAGAATTATTTAAGTATTTTAAAATAGAACATCTGATTATTCCCATTATATATGGGCATCCAAGAATCCACAAAAATTCAACATGCCCCCCTATGAGACCTACCATCTCTAGTAAGGGTTGGGCTACTGAATTGCTGTCTATTTTTATCAAACAGAATTTGCATCCTGTTCTAGACATGTGATTCAGTCCTAAAGGACACTAGAACTTTTTTTACAAAAGCTATATACAGACAGCTAACTTACTTACACCAACAGTTTATGCTAGTTACACTAGATATTTCTTCTCTTTTTACAGTTATCCCCAACCAATGGGGCATAGAGAATATTAGAGAATTTTAACAATTAAGCAATGATTTTCTAATGATAAAACTGAGTTAATATGTGGATTACTGGAGATAGTTTTAGAAAATAATGTCTTTAATTTTTGTGATAATTATTATTTACTGAAGATTGGCGTAGCTATGGGCACTGCTTGTGCCAATAGCTACATCAATCTGGCATTAGTGCAATGGGAGAGAATACTTTCCTACTACAAGGGCATGAACATAGTAAGCATGTGATATGGTATACACGTTTTGTTGATGTCCTTTTTATTTTATAGGGGAAAACAGAAAAGGAACTGGTTGAAGTTATTAATTACTTACATACTACATTTTTAAAGTTTATCTATAAATATTCATATAATAATATTGAATTTTTAGATGTTATGGTTAAAAAATCAGAGATGAATAGTACAGGGACATGTTTATACAGAAAACCAACAAGAACGAACTATTACACAAAAATTACATGCATCCCAGGCATGCAAGTAGAAATGTCCTTAAGGGACAGATGCTAAGGAATATGAGATTATATAATTTTGATAATGACCTTATGCAAACAACTGAAATGCTGAAAGATGATTTTCTTAGTAGAGGCTATTCTAAATCAGAAGTGGATGCTAGTGCAAATCATGCACCAAGTGAAAAGTGCAAAAGGCCGACCCTACTTCTCTGAACATGTAGTAGAACAGTTAGGGGGTAGAAATGATAATGAAGTTAAACTGCGTTTTCCTATTTCTTTTACTAGTCACATAAATGTATTCTGTAACATTTTTAAGAAGAACTGGAATATCCTAACTGCAATAAAAGAATTAGATGGAGTAATAGACCATATACCACATTTTTCTTTTACTAATAAGAAATCCTTAAAAAGGCAGCTATGCTATAAACTATTTTGTACTAGACATGAAATCATTTCACAGAGAAAAGGGACATATCCATGTAGGAGATGCACAGCCTGTAGATCTATTTTTTCATGTACGACCTTTGTTCATCCTGAGAAAAAAATTAAAATAGATGCAAGTTTCTATGCAGATTGTAGAACTAAAAACACTGTATACTTTAGTTTGTGTGAAATATGTAAAGTTTATTATATGGGTAAAACAAATAGGATGTTGAAAGAACGTGTATTAGAACATATGAGAGATATTGCTGCTGTTAAAGAAACCAATGCCCTTGCTAAACATGTTGAGAAGGAAGGTATACATCATGTTTTTAAATTTTTTGTGTTAGAAGTTATTAATGAAGGACCATGTGGAGGAGATCTGATTAATAGGACAGAAGAAATGGAACAAAAATAGATAATTAAACTGAATGCAGATAAACTCCCAGGCATTAATGATGCAGTGTCCCTCAAACCCTTCCTCAAAGCACGGGCATTGAAAGCTTTTTAAACACTTGTGTTTTATTCATACTATATTGACATGCCCTTAGTTTAACAAGATATACTAATTGCTTTTAATGTGTTGATCAATGTTCTTTTTGTATATAATGCACTGCAGTTGTGTAATTTTGTAACAGTCTAAAGAAGTGATCTGGACAGATCGGAAGCGCTCACTTTTGTTATTTTATTTATTAAAGTGTTATACTCTTGTCATGGAACTCTGCAACTCTTTTTCTGAGCAATATCCAAAGTCTTGGATCATGATCTACTGTAGGGAAAACCTTTCTGCATCATCACTGGGAAACGGAAAAGGAGCTTGCACAGTACGCCTTACAGAAGTGCATTACCAAGCCTGGGGAACATGGATAACTAAGGCTTAATTAAGGTATATACAAATGTATGCATTTCAATTAGGATTCATTCGTTGAATACTAACTGAGTGAATGCCATGGAGTCACAAGAATGAAATTAAAAGCTGGTAAAATAACTTTGCAAACTACAGCTTGAATAAAAGACTACACAAACGAAACCTAAAAATGAAAAGAACTAACAATACCAGTGTTTTTTTGCAAGGAGGGTTATTCACCTGTATCCACAAGACTTACACTACTAAATTCATCACCATGAACTGCACAGAAATCAGCAACTCCACAACTTGTGCTAGTCACAACACTGCAGTTAAGCTTCTGCCTAACAGTCACTATCATTCCTCGATACAGAAATGCTTCTTTAGATATCACTTTTAACAGGTAGATCTATTTTTTTCATGTACAACCTTTGTTCATCCTGAGAAAAAAAATTAAAATAGATGCAAGTTTCTATGCAGATTGCAGAACTAAAAACACTGTATATTTTAGTTTGTGTCAAATATGTAAAGTTTATTATATGGGTACCAAAATGCCTGTTGAATGTGGCCTCCAATTTACAACATGCTTCCTCTAGATTATAAAGCATCCATAAACGTTACCTGTTAAAAATAATCAAAGTTAGGCAATATTCCCGGCATAATAAAATTACAGAATCAGAAATGTTGCAAATGACATTTATTATATGACTGTAAATAAAACTTGGTACATACAACATATTTACAATGTAATGTCAATAAATCTTATATTTTTAACTATAAGCCAAAGGCATCAATATTAGAAACATCAGCAGCAGGTTATTGTACAAAGTGTAACAAAATATGGTGTAATAAAATTGCATATATTACACTATGTATAGTGTTAAAAGGCTACAATTCAAATGAGGTGGTTTGATGGACTCATTATTTTGATAAAATACTGTTCCTCTACCAGCTATTGGACAAAAGCATTCAAGTAGTTAAACCGTGTGAAAAAGGGCCATCAAATTCTAAATGGAAAAAAGTGCTCGTATAAGACAAACTCACAACATGTTGTGTTTATCATAGTCTTAGGTTAACTCTAAGAAAAAATACTATTGTGTAAGATTCATTGCACATTCCCTCAATGTACGCTCACATCTCACCCCAAATTCTAAATAAAAGTGCCTTCTTTATGACAAAGTCTCTTCTTGATGGATAAGAACCAAAGAAAGTAACAACTTTTTAAACCATGTCCACACTTGTATTTCGCCTATTAATTTTCTTTTTCCAAGCCAAATTAACTTGAGATATGCTAGCAGTATAAACCGTATGTGGTTTCTGACTGAAAAAGATATGGCCAGCTTCACATGACAAAACTTGGCATTTGAACAAGCTCCAGTGCATGCTGCAAAAATAAGGCTAACTAGTACTACAGAGTAAACTATATTGTATCAGTTTCCCTTTTCATGGCACAATGCTGTAAAACTAATCCTGCAAAACAGAAAACAGTGAATTCAATGGTTTTCAGTAGCACTTTAATGGAAATGGACTATAATTTGGCATTTGCAGGATACCAACTTTTCTTTCTTCCAATTCTGTTTTTTGTGTACTGCTGAAACCTGGTTCAGATTTTCATTGTGATCTAAAAACCATCAACCTAAGCTCATACTGCTTTTGAAATAATTCAAGAAACTGCATACAAACAGCCAATGTCAGACAAATATTTGCGCAGCATGGCTTCGTTATGATGCAGCACCCTACATCAGTGCTCCTCATCTCTATGGTCTCACATTTTGGTTATAGTTAAGAATACAGTTTTCTACACCTGTGTGACAGTCACACACTGGCCTTGGGGTGGCCATGTCTGCTGCCATACTGGTTACCTGATTTTATAGCATATTCAGATAATGGCTAGGAATCACTACCACTGCTACAAGGGTCCCTGTGAAAGGTAATGTCACCCATAACCAGCCTACAGTAACCACAGCTAGAAATACAAACATTGTGCTATCTAGTTCTAACAGCAATGTCACTCCAGCTGAATCCCTAGTTTAATAATTTTAAGCAGACAGGAAACTTGGGTCATCATACACATCCCTAATTCTTAAGGATGAAAGCATGCACACTGCTGTTTGAAAAAAATTTCTGTCCTCATTTACAAAGACTATGCTATATCCAGATATGACCGATACATGCTCACTATGATTTTTTTACCTACAAAAAGCATACTTAGTTGATGATTTCTTCTTTTAATATCTCCAGCTAGCATAATTCTGCTATTCCCTATTCCTTTAACTCCCATGTGTGTGTATCTCTCTATCTATATATGTACACAAAAGGAAACCATTAAATTGGTCAGAATTGCTCAAATTGTGGTTTAGTCAACAGCTCTACTGTCCATTTAATTTGGTTGGCAGTAAAGTTACTTCATATGAGATCGCATCAATAACGGGGTTGGGAAGTATTCCCTTTCCCCATTAATGTGCAATCTTGGAGTTGCAATACTTAAGTAGCGGGGGGGGGGGGGTGTACAGGGGGATTGTTGCCCTGTAAAAAAAAATTATATATGTATACATAGGTGTGCGTTGCTTAACGTCCTTCCACACTATGTCTGACAGCATTTACGTACATCCATACTGTGCTAAGCGGATATAAATAAGGTTGGATGTTGTGTAGCAAGACTTTCAGCACAGCACAATGTAAAGTATACGGTGCTCACTTAATGTTCAATGGGATAAAACCTAACCCAGATGTTAAACGACGACTACCTGTATATACACACACACACACACACACACACACACACACACACACACACACACACACACACACACACACACACACACACACACACACACACACACACACACACACACCCCACAACCTAGGTACCAAAGAGGTTTAACTTGTGAAATCATGGTCCAATCAAAAAAATGCTTAAGTTGTGAAATGTAAGACACATGGTCCCACTGCAAATGTCTGCAATGAATTCATATACTAGAAATGAACACACCCAAGGTGGAGTGGTCTTTATCAGCAGCGTCTCCCAACAGCCAATTCACTGACAAGTAGCAAAAGACAATGCAATTAGCAGTCTATCTGGAATGGGCTTGTTCAGCTACAGCACAACTTTTTTTTGTTTACCCAAGTAAAATAAGACAAACAACTGCCCTGTTTTCCTGAATTTGTGCACCCTTTTCTGGTAGGACTTAAGCTGATGTTGTCTATTTAGGGCATAATGACGGCTTTCTCCTCTAGTCAAACAGAAGACAGACAAGACTTTTTTCAAGAAGTTCAAGCTTCGAGGATATAGGAAAAAAGTGGGTTCTTCAGCTAAAGACAAATATGTAGAACTCCAAGTCAGGATTACCCAACGGGATAACAGAGACCCAAATCAATAGCCGTCTTAGACAAGTCAGGATTACCCAACAGGATAAGAGAGACCCAAATCAATAGGCATCTTGGACAAGTCAGGATTACCCAACGGGATAACAGAGACCCAAATCAATAGGCATCTTGGACAAGTCAGGATTACCCAACGGGATAACAGAGACCCAAATCAATTGGCATCTTGGACAAGTCAGGATTACCTACAGACTAATGAAGCCGTGTAGATCATACTACAACGGGGAAAGGGCAAAAATCACCATCCATACTGTACCACAATCTTGCCCATCCAGTCCTTACTGTACCACAATCTTGCCCATCCAGTCCTTACTGTACCACAATCTCGTGCATCCAGTCCTTACTGTACCACAATCTTGCCCATCCAGTCCTTACTGTACCACAATCTCGTGCATCCAGTCTAATTCACCATGATCTTGCACACCCAAATACTGGCAATGTTTGAAAAATGAATTTTCAAGCTAGTTAACCTGTATTTCAAGTGTCAGCGCACTTGAAAGCAAACATTATATAAATTTTAAATATTTGTGCACACAGGTGTAAGAGAGTTTTCAGTTGAAATCTTTAGGTGAAGGCACTTTACAGGAAATGCCAGTTTGGGCAAATGTCAGTAATGCTGAAATGTAGTTGAATTGGTGGTTCTAGGTTAGTGTATGTAACAATTATTGTTCTTATTTACTTTAAGTGAATTACATTTATAGTTAAAATTTGCCTCTGTCTTTGGTAGTACACCTGGATTTGTCTAAATTTCTTTTGCTAAGTCATTGAGATATATCTGTAGTACTGAAACCCATTTTATGGTATTTTTTGTCTAGTTGATGTAACCGTGGAGTCGGTACATTTAAGTTTGGGGAAATATTCGGGGAGTTACTCCTAAATAGGGGCAGACAGGAGGAGTTTTCCCACCCTGTGAAAACACAGTTTTATCTTTTTCAATGTTCTGTGTTTGTTTTTCTTTAGATGTAATCTTTTTCTTGGCCTTCTGATGTTCTTTCATGATATAATCATGCACGTGTGTGTGTGTGTATATACACACACACACACACACATTTACATACAGCACATGCAAACAGACAGATTTGTGGTTACTGGGCAATACATCATGATAATGCACAGTCTGTCAATAGTTTTTTCTGCTGTCCGAAGTTGTCAAATGGACTACCAGTTGATTGCAAGTAAGAGTTTGATATGTAGAAATTCGTAAAGCAGGGGTGCTGGAATGTGGAGACTAAACGGAAAATACAGACTTGCATACATCAAGTCCAAGACTGACATCTCTCTAAATATTCCCTTTTCTCTGAGGTATGGTAATCTTGGAAGTGGTGTACAGAAGTTTAGGAGGTGTGTAGTGAGGTAGCTTTCTTCTTACACTGGGGGTGTGTGTGGGGGGCTTGCTCTCCCTGCAAAAAAAAAAAAAAAAAACTTTAAAGAGCAGCTATGTTTTACATTTGGAGTTCTTTTGCATTTTCGGGGGGGGGGGCAGGTTGACAATTCAGGACTCTGCACTGCAAGCCTCAACGTTTTAACTTGGAACCTTTTTCTGCATAGCTTCACATTTGGTCATGGTAAGGAGTTGGGAATGTGGGAGGTAGAGGTGGGAAGTAATGGTAAACTTTCTGGCAAACTGAATGTTTCAGCACTGGGACTGACACTGTATGTGAGAATCCTTGTGTTAGGGTTACAGTGATGATGAGGGAAGGGGTCTAATTTTTTGTGTTGTGTTTGGGTACTGTTCCGGTGAATGTGAGTGTGTATGTATACATGTGTCTTGTTTATTGCTACTGTTAGGGAAAGGATGTTTAGTAACAAAGGCAGACATCCTGTCTGGTGGACCCCAGCCATAAACAAACTATACAATAGAAGGAGGAAGCTACTAAATGATACAGCAAAATCCCAAAAAGGGAAGGCATCACTGATCAGTATTAGCAAAAAACTACGGGCACTCATAAAATTGTCTAAGGCCAGCTTTGAGAGAAAAATTGCACAGGACACTAAGGATAAACAGAAGGCTTTTCTTTAGTTATGTTAGGAACCTGGGTGGTAATTCCCAGATATGCTCAGAATTAGTCCAAAATGACAAAAAATACACTGAACCCACAGACATTGCCAACATCCTAGCTGACAGGTTCAGCGCAAACTCCCCCCCCCCTCCCCAGCAAAAGGGCAAATATCTATCCCAGCAGAGTGCTGCCCCCCCTGACATCTCAGATGCTCAGGTAAGAGCCGCCCTCTCCAAAGCAAAAAACACAGCATCAATGGGACCAGATGGTGTCCCGGGCTGCGTCCTACATGAACTCCAAGAAGAGCTAAACCCAAACATAAAACTACTGTTCAATCTTAGCCTTACTACAGGATATGTGCCCAAAGAGTGGCGTACAGCAACAGTGGTCCCTCTCCATAAAGGTGGTGCCTCAACGGATCCTGGAAACTATCGCCCCATAAGCCTGACTAGCTTGCTCTGCAAAGCTATGGAAAGGATCATCATGGACCTCATAAATAAAGATATTGGGGACCTACAGACACTGGATCCTACCCAGTTCGGCTTTGTTAAGGGCAGATCCTGCCTCTTAAACCTGGTTGATTTCTTTGAAACAGTCACCAAGGCCATTGATGAGGGGAAGGTGGTCCACACAGCCTACCTGGACCTCGCAAAAGCCTATGATACAATACCCCACTCGGGAATTATAGATAAGCTCACCAGCTTAAATATAAACCCCTATGTCACTAGATGGATTGCAAACTGGCTCAAGGACAGAACCCACATGGTTAGAATTGCTGGAGCCATGTCAGACTCCAAACCAGTTACAAGTGGTGTCCCACAAGGCTCAGTCCTGGGACCTCTCTTGTTCGGTATATATTTCTCGGAGGTACAGGCCAACACGGAAGGACTGTGGCTGACCAAGTTCACAGATGACTGCAAACTGGGCGCCATAATCGACTCTCCAGCCGACACAAGCATCCTCCAAAAGGGCATCATAGAAACAGACAACTGGTGCCAGAGCCATGGCCTCAAGCTAAATGCCAAAAGTGTATAGTCATCCCCTTTGGCAAAAACAAAGTGCCCACAAATTACCACATAGGTGGTAATCCATTAAGTACAGAAGTAATTAGGGACCTGGGGACCCAAGTTGATAGCACTCTCTCATTTGACAACCACGTGGCCAAAGTGGTTAGAAAAACATTTTATATAGCCCACCTAATCATGAAGGGATTCACATCTAGATCAGGGGAGGTCATCGTGCCTCTTTACTCATCCCTCATCAGGCCCATGATTGAGTACAATGCCCCTTTTGGGATGTACCTTACCAGACATCTGCAGCAACTGGAAAGACCCCAAAAGTACCTCACCAAGAGGATCAAAGGGCTCAAACAGATGCCATATGCTGCCTGGTTAAAGAAACTCCAGCTCTACTCAGTGGCATACCGCCTGTTCAGAGGCGATCTCTGCCTGACGTATAAAGCCATGTCCAACCCGGAATTAATGGACATGCTGCACCTCAGAAAATCCAAATCCCATCGAGCTACACGCTCGAGACTTGAACCTCAGCACTGAAATAAATAGGACATGCTGGAGGGACAGATTCATAACCCAGAGGCTCCCTTCACTCTGGAATAAAATCCCAGTCCAGGTTAGGCAGAGTCCCTCATTGACTCTCTTCAAGAGGAATCTTGATGAGTGGATGGGAGATCGTAGGTTTACCCCGGGTATCACTTGTGTCACTGTTAGACAGAGGCACAGTATACTAACCTCGAAAAAGGGCATAGCAAAATAAATTTAAAATAGGTGGTGAAAGCCAAACACATTCTGGTTAGGCTTATAAATGCCCTAGGGCAGATAGCCTAGTATGAACCTATGAACAGAAAGTGCACGGTTGGGGATAGGGGCAGGGGTAATATTAAGTTTAGGGTTTGTGCATTTGAGTAAGGTGATACAGGGCTGAAAGTATGATCTTCGAAAACAGGATTTTTTTTTGTCAGCACACTCTATTCACCAGCAATATTTCTTTACTCAAATGAAAATGTCACCCCTTTCTTGGTCAAGGACATAACCCTTTGAATACTTGCTTCAGAGAAACTAATGACAACTCTTTTTTTTCTTCATTTTTTTGAGAATTTCTGTCTCATGAACTCTTCTGCAGATTTTCTTCCCTTCACGGAGGTTTTCAAAAATGTATGGAGAATTTATTTTATGTTCCTGACAGTTCTAAGTCTCCTTCAATAGCAGCTTCAACATCTGGTTGCTTACCTACTATCATTTTGGAAGTCTCTCTCTCTAAAGGAAGTACCTTGGTGCTTTAAGTCCATGCTTCTTTGTGACGGAGTTGAACTTTCATAATCTACTTTGGTGACCTCTTGCTCGCAAATTACACACTGTGTGGCAGCTGCCTTCCACAAACAAATTTATTTAAATCAATCCAAGCTTCAGTGCGCGGTTCCAATGACAATAAAACGAAAGTAAAAATCAAGGATTCCAATTCACCGTAAAAAGTAAAGCAAATACAGTTTTATTTCATCGAGTAAGCGCTTTCGCCATAGGCTTCATCAGACTCTTATAACAAAAATTACAAACATAGGAATCACTTTTAAAACATCCAACAGCTTACTATTGGTCAAGACAACGTTCTTGTCACATGTTACACTGAATTAAAAAACACAAAGACAAGAACTTCAATATAAAAACATCGGCATAACTTCCTTCCTTGATTAAAATGTCAACATACATTTGTGCATATGCATTAACAAATTATATTCCCACTGTTTAAAAACTAAAAATACACAAATCAATACAAGCGTAACCTAATCGTTAGTATTTCTAACCATTGCACAACTTTATAACGAACTATAGCATAATCTAGAAACTTTATGCGTCTAGTCAGTAGATATCATTTCAAGTTCCGATATTTAACGTAACTGTCTCTGAAAGCATTCAATGCAATCGTAACCTAACCATAGGTATAACTTAACCATTGCACAACTTCTTAACAAATCATGGCATAACCTAAAAACTTTGTGTGCCCAGTCAGTACTCATCATATCTGGTTCCGATATACAACGGAACTATCTGCAAAAGCAGGTCATTACATTTGATCAGTGGCACGTGAAAACTACCATTTGCTAGAATCACTAAATTATACCACTGATAATACTGAAACTTGGCTAGTGCAGAAGTGAAGATTAAACGCATAATACCGCTTAATATGCATATGTCTTACTGGGTATGGGATGTCTTTATATTAATAATTGTTATTTCTGTATGCTAATGCGTTTAAATTTAGGATTTGTTAATTTTTGTGTATATTTTACTTATTTCTTTATTGAAATCATACTGTACCCATGATTTAAAATACATATGTAAAAATACATATAAAAGGGGCCAAAAGTTCCGAACTTTCAGAACTAATAGTCATGGAAAGAGAACTTTGATTTATACAAAAGTAAATATAGCTAATAATATACAGTACATGAAACTCTTTACCATATAACATAATGAATAGCTAGTCACTATCATTTGTCCTATGCTCCTAAAATAAACATCTAAATTATTTGGTTAAAGACCTTAAGACATGCATAAATATTCTTAAAATAATTTGTAGATGTTTATGGTCAAGCTGATAAATCTGTACTGTATATACATTGTTGAACAACAAACAGTAATTCAGTACATGTAACTAACATAGGCAATAAGACTAAAACCATGTATAAACATAAATTATAATGATCAGCTACTGCTAGTATTGAATGTAACTTCTCCGTAATTGTATTAATGGAAGAATCCGTTGTAAAGGACAATAAACAAAAAATCAATAGGTAGGGTTCCCTGTATACTGATCTACATTACAAATGTAAGATCTTCTAATGTGTACTTTCATATACGGTGAGCACCATAACATAACTCAAGAGCATTCTCATCATCTGCGCAACCTTCTACTCTTCAAAAATGGTTTTAAATGTACTTTGTCATTAAGGCCGGGCAGTCTATCTGATCTTAATCTTATGATCCATCTCGTTTCTTGTTCCAATGTTTGATTGATTTTCATGTACTGTATATTATTAGCTATATTTACTTTTGTATAAATCAAAGTTCTCTTTCCATGACTATTAGTTCTGAAAGTTCGGAACTTTTGGCCCCTTTTATATGTATTTTTTACATATGTATTTTAAATCATGGGTACAGTATGATTTCAATAAAGAAATAAGT
This sequence comes from Protopterus annectens, assembly GCF_019279795.1. Classification (NCBI taxonomy): domain Eukaryota; kingdom Metazoa; phylum Chordata; order Ceratodontiformes; family Protopteridae; genus Protopterus; species Protopterus annectens. The sequence goes on from NC_056747.1 coordinate 101,218,070, forward strand.
AAAATATACACAAAAATTAACAAATCCTAAATTTAAACGCATTAGCATACAGAAATAACAATTATTAATATAAAGACATCCCATACCCAGTAAGACATATGCATATTGCGCATATTGCTTTAATCTTCACTTCTGCACTAGCCAAGTTTCAGTATTATCAGTGGCATAATATAGTGATTCTAGCAAATGCTAGTTTTCTACGTGCCACTGATCAAATGTAATGACCTGCTTTTGCAGATAGTTCTGTATATCGGAACCAGATATGATGAGTACTGACTGGGCACACAAAGTTTTTAGGTTATGCCATGATTTGTTAAGAAGTTGTGCAATGGTTAAGTTATATCTATGGTTAGGTTACGATTGCATTGAATGCTTTCAGAGACAGTTACGTTAAATATCGGAACTTGAAATGATATCTACTGACTAGACGCATAAAGTTTCTAGATTATGCTATAGTTCGTTATAAAGTTGTGCAATGGTTAGAAATACTAACGATTAGGTTACGCTTGTATTGATTTGTGTATTTTTAGTTTTTAAACAGTGGGAATATAATTTGTTAATGCATATGCACAAATGTATGTTGACATTTTAATCAAGGAAGGAAGTTATGCCGATGTTTTTATATTGAAGTTCTTGTCTTTGTGTTTTTTAATTCAGTGTAACATGTGACAAGAACGTTGTCTTGACCAATAGTAAGCTTTTGGAAGTTTTAAAAGTGATTCCTATGTTTGTATTTTTGTTGTAAGAGTCTGATGAAGCCTATGGCGAAAGCGCTTACTCGATGAAATAAAACTGTATTTGCTTTACTTTTTACGGTGAATTGGAATCCTTGATTTTTACTTTCGTTTTATTGTCATTGGAACCGCGCACTGAAGCTTGGATTGATTTTACGTTTTGATACAGCGTGAGTTTCCGGCCTCGACGGAAAGCAGCCCTGCATTTGGATTTTCGTGATTATTACTTAGTTTGTCAGTGCTGCAGGAAGCGAGGATGGCGAACGAAAGTGTTGTGAATATAGAACTACCTTATATACCACCAGTTTTGGTAAATACCTCTACGGTTTTGGAGAGATTTAAAGTTTGTGTTTCTGGGAACAATAACTCATTAATGGATTTTAATCCTGTTGCTGATGGAAGCACAAACATTTCAACCGATGTGAGTACTTTGGAACTTTCTAAAGATCTATTAGACTTGGAGACTGCTTTTACTAAATTAGTTAAGTTGCAAGTTCAAAGGCACTACTTTGAAGTTTGTTTAAACAAACGTATCATTCCACGTGGGCTACGAGTTTTGAAAATGCCCACCTCTGGTACCTCCCTACCGGACCTTTTATACCGGTGGCAGCAGCTCAACTTGGAGTTGAGCTTCAGTTATATGAAACTCTTGATCGAGTTTCATTTGCCAGAGGAGGAAAGGTTAAGAACTACTGTTAATAAGATGTTTAAAGACTTCGAATGTAAATATGTAAATAATGAAGTGTGCATGGGAAAATTAGGGAAAGTAATAGAAGATGTGTTGTTTTTAGAGAAACGAATGTTAGATCAGAAGAAAGTAAAAATTACAAGGGACATACGAGATTTTAAAAATAATAATGTTTTTACATGGCCTAGGGACAGGGATCTAAACTTACACCCTAACCATGGCTTACCAGCAATGCATAAATCAATAGGAATAACAGGTAAAAACTATATGAATGGAAATTTCAATACACCTGTAACTAACTCTGAGAGGAATCCACGTAGTAACACATTAGATGGCTCAACAACAAACAGAGTGGCCTTAGATAATAAGCAGAGTGGCAGTGCTAATATAGCAAACACTTTAGGTACTAGTATGAACATAGGGCTGAACCAACAAGATATACCATCTGGTAATTTACAGACAGATTCTGGAAGCCCGAATGGGACTCAAGGTAATGAAAGGGAGATTAACATCGATATAGGAGAATGTCTGACAGGCTGCATTACAGATGTACAAAGGTCAGGTGCAGCAGTAGTCAGACCGAAAACAAACAGTATGGTTTTAAACACAAACAGACTTCCTGCCCCCCTACCCATAGCCCAAAATCATTTTTTGGACAAGAGACGGTCAACCAGCAGGGGGAGACAGAAGAGGAAAGGCTCAGTAGACGAACAGGAACAACAAGGCCCCACGATAAAGAAAATGTGGGGGAGACAAAATCATTAGTCATTAACCTTTCCAGAAGGGTACTAAACGAGTATGAAGAGCAAGTTCTAAGTAAGGGACTTGGCTTCATCCCTACTAAGAGAAGTGATTTAGTTGACACCATTATAGAGACCAAATTGTTCGTTCGCAATTTACAACTTAGATTAGACTTTGGACAGTTTGATAATAGTTTAGAATATAATAAGCATCGTCCAAATAGTATTTATGTCCCACAGCTTCATCCAACTATAGAGGTATTTGGGAATGTTGTGGAGGATGATATATATAGGTATTACCAGGAGGAGAAACCTCCTAAACATGGACGTAATCTGAACTATAGACAAAGGAAGGCTTTACAATCCTTGAAAGATGACAACTCTATTATAATAAGACCGGCTGATAAAGGTGGCCCTGTAGTCATTATGGAATACACTCATTATGTTGATAAAATGACTCAGATGCTTGAGGATAGTAAAACCTACACTAAATTAACTAAGGGAACTGTCACTGATATTGTTTTCAGTGTTTATAGCACCCTAGATGATTTAGCAATGTCACAAGACATAACACAACAACTATATGAGTATCTCAAGGTGAAAGAACCTACCATTCCGATTATACAGGGACTTCCTAAGGTCCATAAAAATAACATAGATCCACCCCTAAGACCTATTGTTGCCGGACAGGGTTGGGTAACTGAACCCCTTTCCATTTATTTGGAAAGTGCTCTGAGACCTATAGTCAGCGAGAACAAGAATATTTTGAAAGATAGCAAACAATTTCTTTTAGATTTATATTCTAAAACTCGACCCCTGAGTGAAGATCAGCACTACTTTTTCGTGACATTAGATGTAGTCAGCTTATTCACTAATTCCTAATGATACAGGAATAAGACTGACGACTGAATATTTGAAAACACACACAGATTTTTCAGATAAGAAGGTGGATCTTATAGCATTGCTACTTGAGACAGTACTCACAAATAATGTCTTTGGTTTTCAAGAAGATATCTATTTACAAAAGGATGGCGTAGCTATGGGCACATCTTGTGCAAATAGCTACGCCAACATAGTCATGGCTAGATGGGAGGATGTTTATTTGTATGATAATCCACTTTACAGAGAGTATGTTGGTATGTATTGTCGTTTCGTGGACGACCTCTTCTTCATATGGCTGGGGGATGAACCCTCCCTGAGCACTTTTGTGTCCTATCTGGACAACACCACGAATTTTTTGAAATTCACTATGAATTTTTCAGAAAGGAGATTACCTTTCTTAGATGTCGAGGTATTTAGGATGGCTAATGGTATGATCAATACAACTGTTCATAGGAAAGGGTGCCAAAGGAACAATATATTACACAGACAAAGCATGCACCCTGGACATGTCTTTCAGAATGTCCTTAAAGGACAGTTCATGAGAGTATCTCGATTGAACTCACAACATGAGAGTTATGTCACAGGAATAGAGGATATGAAGAATAGGTTTCTAGAAAGGGGATACAGAGAAAAAGAAATACTAGACACTGTTAGTAAAATAGAAACTCTAAGGTCAAGCACTGCCAAACCCTATTTTGGAGAACATGAAGGAACTATAGATAATTTAAGACCTTCCACAAATGAAATTAGAGCTAACCTCACTTTCAGTAAAATGAATTTGGAAGTAAAAAGGTCCATGAATAGGCATTGGGGAATTTTGAAATCAGATAGAGATGTCAGTGAGATAATAGGCCCAACACCACTTATAGCCTATAAAAACCTCCCGAACTTAAAGAGCATTCTATGTAGACCAAGATATCAGCCAAGATTTAGATCCATAGATGATAGAAACACTGTTTCGTGTGGCCATTGTAATCAATGCAACTATATAAGTAAAGAGACTAAATTTAAACATCCCACCACAGGGCGTATCTATAATTTTAGAACTAATACGAACTGTGAGAGCAGAAATATAATATATATGGCGACCTGCACAGCCTGTGATGGATATTATATAGGAAAAACTAATAGATCCCTTAAGGAAAGAGTTAGGGAACATACTTACCACATGAGAGTAGGCACTGAAACTAATGCCTTGGCTAGACATAGAAAACTAGCAGGTATGAATCACAACTTTAAGTTTTTTGTTATCCAATGCATTTTTGAAGGATTTAGAGGTGGTGACATAATCAATCAAACATTGGAACAAGAAACGAGATGGATCATAAGATTAAGATCAGATAGACTGCCCGGCCTTAATGACAAAGTACATTTAAAACCATTTTTGAAGAGTAGAAGGTTGCGCAGATGATGAGAATGCTCTTGAGTTATGTTATGGTGCTCACCGTATATGAAAGTACACATTAGAAGATCTTACATTTGTAATGTAGATCAGTATACAGGGAACCCTACCTATTGATTTTTTGTTTATTGTCCTTTACAACGGATTCTTCCATTAATACAATTACGGAGAAGTTACATTCAATACTAGCAGTAGCTGATCATTATAATTTATGTTTATACATGGTTTTAGTCTTATTGCCTATGTTAGTTACATGTACTGAATTACTGTTTGTTGTTCAACAATGTATATACAGTACAGATTTATCAGCTTGACCATAAACATCTACAAATTATTTTAAGAATATTTATGCATGTCTTAAGGTCTTTAACCAAATAATTTAGATGTTTATTTTAGGAGCATAGGACAAATGATAGTGACTAGCTATTCATTATGTTATATGGTAAAGAGTTTCATGTACTGTATATTATTAGCTATATTTACTTTTGTATAAATCAAAGTTCTCTTTCCATGACTATTAGTTCTGAAAGTTCGGAACTTTTGGCCCCTTTTATATGTATTTTTTACATATGTATTTTAAATCATGGGTACAGTATGATTTCAATAAAGAAATAAGTAAAATATACACAAAAATTAACAAATCCTAAATTTAAACGCATTAGCATACAGAAATAACAATTATTAATATAAAGACATCCCATACCCAGTAAGACATATGCGCATATTAAGCGAGTATTGCGTTTTAATCTTCACTTCTGCACTAGCCAAGTTTCAGTATTATCAGTGGCATAATATAGTGATTCTAGCAAATGCTAGTTTTCTACGTGCCACTGATCAAATGTAATGACCTGCTTTTGCAGATAGTTCCGTTGTATATCGGAACCAGATATGATGAGTACTGACTGGGCACACAAAGTTTTTAGGTTATGCCATGATTTGTTAAGAAGTTGTGCAATGGTTAAGTTATACCTATGGTTAGGTTACGATTGCATTGAATGCTTTCAGAGACAGTTACGTTAAATATCGGAACTTGAAATGATATCTACTGACTAGACGCATAAAGTTTCTAGATTATGCTATAGTTCGTTATAAAGTTGTGCAATGGTTAGAAATACTAACGATTAGGTTACGCTTGTATTGATTTGTGTATTTTTAGTTTTTAAACAGTGGGAATATAATTTGTTAATGCATATGCACAAATGTATGTTGACATTTTAATCAAGGAAGGAAGTTATGCCGATGTTTTTATATTGAAGTTCTTGTCTTTGTGTTTTTTAATTCAGTGTAACATGTGACAAGAACGTTGTCTTGACCAATAGTAAGCTGTTGGATGTTTTAAAAGTGATTCCTATGTTTGTAATTTTTGTTATAAGAGTCTGATGAAGCCTATGGCGAAAGCGCTTACTCGATGAAATAAAACTGTATTTGCTTTACTTTTTACGGTGAATTGGAATCCTTGATTTTTACTTTCGTTTTATTGTCATTGGAACCGCGCACTGAAGCTTGGATTGATTTTACGTTTTGATACAGCGTGAGTTTCCGGCCTCGACGGAAAGCAGCCCTGCATTTGGATTTTCGAAATTTATTTAAATGACAGGAAGACATCACATCTGTTCTGACCTGCAAATGGTAACCAAGAAATTATTGTTGGTAGTTGGACTAATGCAGGTACTACTCTAACCTTTAACTAATAACTAGGGGGATGTCAGAGTCCACCAACTCTGGAGAAATATGGAATACAACAACTGTTACAACTGTGAACACAGACTACAACAGCTAACAGATTTGAATAAAAGGAAATAACACTGATGTAAACAGCAAAAGATGTGAGGAAACAATGGCTAGAGAATACCTGTGGATACTGCTGTGAAACTGTACCATCACATCAACAACAGAAGGTATGATAACCCATATGTACAGAGTACATGATGAAAAATATGATCTGATACAATATCAGCAATGGCAGACAAAAAAATTAAACAGTGACAGCAAATGATGGATCTAAAAGCATAATAAATAAAATGACTAGGAACCTTTTGCAGTTTCTTAAATGACATTTTGCACAGTAGAATAGCTGAAAATGTGATTTGCAAAAGATACATCAAATATGTTGCCATAGAAACGTCAGTGTAAACTGTAGAATTACTTAAGGATTTTAGTGCAGTGTACTTAAAACACAGCAAGGCTAGAAGTGTGCCTCAAATCTATGAAGCAACACTTTTCCTCTTCTACTCTTGACAGTTTTTTTAAATTAAATTCTTGCAAAAAGGAAAACAAATATTTGTCTTAAAACTTAAGAAAAGAAAGCAGGTAGGCTACACTAGTACAAAGTGTGGAGTTTAAAGAATCAAGGAATTGTGCATAAAGTCATGTAACAGGGCAACAGTTTACCCAGCTAAAGGGTTGGGGGTTGTCAGGATGGTTAAGGTGAGTCTACCTGACAGTCAGAAGGCACAGCTTTGATTCTTATCTTTGAAGGAAACTGGCTAGACAAAATGACCTTCAGAGGCAGTTAGCCTTGTACTTACCTAGGACTGGAAAAGTAAGATGTCAGCGGCATTCAGAAGCCATGCAGTTAAAACGCATGTATGCCCTTAAGGGGTCATTTGCATACACCACCATGGAATCCACTAAGGCCCTAGCATGGGGGGGTCTTTCTTGTTTAAAAAAATGGGAAAAAGGAAATGGAGGAACTCTATTCATAAATCCAAAAAACCCACAGTAACTGCTGCTAACTCCTTCCATCCTGAACCACATAAATCACTTGTACACTAATGACTAAAATACAAGAACTGCCTGTAGTTTTTAAAATTGTATGCAGGAAAACTTATCTTTCTCTGTAATAACAAAGTAAAGTGCAATAATAAAAAAACTATTACATAAATGCTATTTCTCAAAAATACATTTCATAATGCAAAAATGCAAAACAATACATAAATAAATGATAATCAAGGGTGTCTGTCAGAAACAAACATATGCTCTGCAAGAATATTTTTTTGGTATTAATCTGAACTAATAATTTAATATAAATATTCTGGAGGAGCAAGAATAATTATGGCACTTGCTTCATAGAGCATCTAGCATTTTAAGTCAATAAACAGCAAGCAACATCTTAGAACAAGTTTTGAAATGGTAATACACATCAGAGAAAATTCAGGGCTTACAAGACTAGGGTTCGGATACCAAGAAATAGAGGTGAACTGAAAATTTCCACATAGATTTTTCACACAGGATGTAGTACAAACCTCTGCATCACACACCGTTGTTTTCTGACATCACCTTTCGAAGTACTGAACATTTTTGTTTTGCTATTAATATACTATTTAAAGTTTACTAATGCTTAGACAGTTATAACATTATGCTGAAATTTCCTTACACTGTAGCTGTCTAAAACACTGATTTTCATTTTATTTTCATATTTTAATTGGAAATAACATATTTAATATGGGGCACACATACTTGCCAATTAAATAACTTTTGTGAACACCACTGCCAAAAGACAAGCATTATTCCAGCTGAGTAGGCTTGAAGTGAACACTGTGAAGGCTTAGACAATTTTCCAGATTTCTATCCACATGTCAGGAGCTAACACAAAAGAAACACCAATAGATCAGCCTGTACATCTTTATGTTTAAACGGGGACAGAAAAACGTTTTGATTTGTCTCATATTTATGTTTGAAGAAATAGTTTGTCTAAGTGTGCCACAAATGCAAAGAAATGGCTGAAAGCTGATGCTCGACTGCAGCAGAATGGGACATGAGGAAGAGTTTCTACTGCTCCCACTGTAAGGGCTTTTTTTTTTTTTTTTTTTTTTTTAAGATTATAGCACACCAGTGGGGCTGTCAACAGAAAAGCCATGAACTTTAAGTCCAAAGGACACCAGGAACAGGAAGAGCAGATGGGGAAATTAAGGTGTGTAGAGCCTAAAGCCTAAAACCTAAAACTGACTGAGTAGGGTGAAATATATTTTGGGATTCTAACTAGTTGCACATTTTAGCTAGTTGCAGACTTAAGACAGGAAGGGGGGTCGTCATATTCTGCATACCATTTTGATCATCGTGCTGAATCAGGCACGTCTGGCTGTTCCTGACTGCCTCGACTGGACACACTCACGGAAAGCAGTCAAACCTCAAGGAGTTTGTTCCATCCTACTTTTAAACTAAATTCGTATAAAAGCTCACCTTTCCTAGTCTATTTAGCAAAATGTGACAGACAGCTCAGTTGCCACCCCCCCCCCACACAAAAAAATTAGAAAGCAATTATTTGCACAATATAGCCAATACCATGATCCGATTTAAAAGGAAGAACAACTTAAAATAGACATTAATGAAAGCTAGCATACGTAATTAAAAGTTCTGCACACATGCATGCACTTTAATATCAAAATGATCTATACAGGACAGAAGGTGCAAGACGCCTATTAAAAATACCTTTTAAAGAGTGGACACATTCTGAATTACACAACTAACAAATCAATTCCTTTTAATCTATAAGGTGGATTCTTTCCGAATGAACTGCAATAATGCAGTATCTACAACTCTGCACTTCACAGGCAGGTTATGATTACACACAACCTGCTGTAGCATGCAAACGTAAAATGAACACAGACACATTAACCAGAAAACAAGCAACAATGGACAGATCTACTACACCACAAAATGAACTAATCATTACTGGGTAACAACATGCCACATTTTCAAATTATAAGGGAAACTGTGTGTTTAAATATAAGCGAGTGTTCATACTACAGTGACCAAACTAGTGTGTACCTCTTTGTGCACTATTGTGCCTCTTACTAGACTGAGCACTGACCTTGGATCTCAAAATGTTCACTACAGCAATGTAGTGAACAGAGTACAAGAAATGAACATGTGTACACACATCTCAATGCATTCCCTCCTGTCAATCATCAGGTATGACTTTCAGCAATTTGCAGCCATACTTTCCACAAAAAGCCAACAATATGTTGTCCCTTTTCCTGCAGATTTATGGACAGCAAATGAACTTATGAACTTGCTTACAAAATCACTAAAATAAATAAAACAGATAAAAAATGACAGACAAAATAAATACTGAAATTATTAATGAATATATGTGAAGGATATGAAGAAAACAAAAGCTCAGGAGACAACAGAGATTCAAAGAGATCCTCTCCACTCCATTTTAGACAATGAGGGTTGTTGAATTAGTGAGATGGAGAGAGGGTCAGATTCAGAGAGAAGGTAAACCTGCACAAAGAAAGACCTCACCATTACCATGCCTCTGAAACAAACACTGCTCTAGCACACCTGTCTCTGCTAGCCCACGTGTCAAGGGAGCACTGGCATCCCCGAACATACACCCCCCCCAAGCCTCTACACAGTTGTGCATAATCACATAAATCTGCAGTCACACACACACACACACACACACACACACACACACACACACACACACACACAAAACTTCCAATAATTACCTCCTGCAGGCTTGACCACCCAGACACACACATACACACACACACACACACAGAAGACTTTGAATAATTATTACCTCTTACAGGCTGACCACCCACCCAAACACACACATATCCATGCAGCCATATTTGTGTCCTGCAGACACACACATACTCACACCCATGCAGCCATATTTGTGTCTCTGCAGACATGCTGATGTCCATTCACAGAGACAAATGCTCACATCCTCCCATGAATTTACGATAACTACCTGTACTGGCTGTATAATACCCGCGGTGGTGGTGCTGCGGTAACGTTGTCGCCTCACAGTAAGACGCTGCTCGGTTCGATTCTCAGCTAGAGTGTCTTCTGCGGGGAGATATGCGTGAATGGGCGTACCTTCGTTGAAGGTTGTGCGTCAGGGCTGGTAACTTGGCACGTAAAAATCAACTACCAATCATTAGCGGACCGGAGTTCCGCTGTGGTGACCCCGAACCGGGAAAAGCCGAAAGACACAAACCTGTACTGGCTGTATGAACTGTAACCATTCCTAAGGGGTGAATGGGTGAACGTTAACTTCCTAATGGTGTTTGCTTCCCCCCTTGCGAAGAAATTAACCTAGTAGAGTGATTTTCTGAATACCGCTACCGCCATTTCCATGGGACAGGACATGGCTTATGTGCATTACTTCATTTACTTATTTTAGTTTGTTTACTGGGGTAGTATATCAATTACTATCGACAATTTGCAAGCATAGCCTGGGTGAAGAGGTTCACAAAAAAAGAAAACAGAACAAATTAAACAAGGACAGGAGTAGGCTCTTTCCACAGAGCTGCACATGGCAGCTTTCTCAGTGAGACCATTCTGAATGCTACAGCCTCCGCAGGGGAAAAGAGTAGCAACAGATCAGTCTCTGAATTGGTCAAGCTTATTGTGATGCCAAAAATTTCCCAGTTAAGGCTTCTGCATTATGGTAAGCCTTTCTGAATCCCAGGGAATGTCTCTAGCAAAAACAAAATGCAATTAACTGTCTAGAAAAAAGAAATTTTGAGCAGACTTTTGAACAATGTAGAGATCATGTGACTTGTCATAGGGATTCCGTATTACGCCTGAGCTGTTTTGTTGGTCTGGTGTAAACATGATCTGGATTCCCACACCCCCATCATGATGCTGACTCATGATACTGACTCGGTCTTCCTTTATGTCTAAAGGGGATGGAAGAAATGCCTTCTCATAGCATTAGAGAAATAAAAACTCACATCTTGTATATAAATACCTGCTGCAACAACATCCTCAATGATTACATATAAGAGAAATCAAATCTCACATCCTGTATTTAATTACCTGCTGCAGCGATCTGCTCAATGATTACATATAAGAGAAATCAAATCTCACATCCTGTATTTAATTGCCTGCTGCAGCGATCTGCTCAATGATTACATATAAGAGAAATCATATCTCACATCCTGTATTTAATTACCTGCTACAGCGATCTGCTCAATGACTACATATAAGAGCAATCAAATCTCACATCCTGTATTTAATTACCTGCTGCAGAGATCTGCTCAATGATTAAATATAAGAGAAATCAAATTGCACATCCTGTATTTAAATAACTGCTGCAGTGATCCGCTCTATGATTACATATAAGAGAAATCAAATTGCACATCCTGTATTTAATTACCTGCTGCAGTTATGTGCTCAATGATTACATAAAGCACTGCATAACAAAGATTCTTATAACTTTATTTTCTTGACATTGAGTTTTAGTGACAGTGACATACCTCAGACCTTTGGTGTCCTTAAGACTGCCATTATGCACAATGTTTGGCATAGTGAATAACTAAAAGTTAGCAATATAGCTTTTAATACTGTGAATACATTGTGAAATGTGGTAAGAGCTGCTTACAGACTAAATAATGTAGTAAAGCAGGTAGCAGCAGGATGCAATGTAAAATGTGTTATTTAAAAGAAAGGCTTGTAGCACAAAATGGCAGAGATGCTCACTTGTCTGGAACAGAATTTTTTTTTTCAGGACCAACAGTAAAGACTCTTGAGGAGGGTGATCCAGATGAACCTGTGAAGTTCTGGAAACTTAACTGTGGGATGCTCTGTAAATACTACCAACCTGCCTGTAGATTTGCTGAAGGATACCAGAATCCAACCTCTAAATGCTGACAGCAGCTTAAACAGAGCAAAAAAACCCGAACTTTTGCTACCCTCCAATATGCTTATTCTGGATGCAAAACTTATTTTAATGTTGCTGCACTGTAAATAAACTGCACTTGAATGAACAAAACTGCCTCCAGTGTTTGCTACATACTACGCTGAGTTACCAGTTTTTTTGTTCTATAAAAATTAGACAGTAACCTCCAGGATACAAACTTCTACACACAGGTATGTAAGCTCTTTTTTGCAGAAGACTTTTCTGAGCCACATGACATAAAAAACATTGTAGGTCTAATGAGGTTGTATCTTCTGCAGCCCCTGAGGATCCTGTGTTCCTGAACACCTTCCTGAAATTTTCCAAATCATTCTTAAATGCAACAAATGTTACTGCCTCTCATTAAGATGGTAGTCTACTCCAAATTTTAGAATACAGTGGGTCAAAAAACAGCTCCTTCATGTCATGTTATTAAGCAATAACCCACAAGTGGGTGTGGGTATATCAGGTTCATCCACGGTTGGCGTGGTTTGATCATGCGGTAGAAGTCCTTTAAATCATTTGAAGCTGCACTGCGTCAGACAGCGCATCAGCAAAATGGAGCTTAACAGAGCATAATGCTCCGTAAAAGATATAATGGAAGATTACGACTTGGTCTCCAATCATAACCAGATTACTGTGTGTCCTTAAATCTCAACAGGTGCATCTTGGCATCCATGTTGAGAGCATACAATAAAGGATTACGATAAGTGACCAAATCGTAACTTTTTGTAGCGCATAGAGATTTATCTGCTCCATATACTGTCAGCTAAAGAAAAAAAAGTAAGAATGAATGAAAATGTATAGCAACCTGAAGCGTTTTAGTGATTTTCAAAGACTCTGAAATCCGGTAATGCACTTAGTGCTGTCAAATAGCATGCAGGAACAATGCTCCCCTCAGTAGAACCAATGGCTTTAAAAGCTATTAGATAGTCTGTTCTTCTACACTTTCTGTTTATAAGTCTGGCACTGAAGTTTTCACAAATTTCAAAAGCTGTTTTCCCTTATGCAACAATTCCATGCTAGCTGCCATTGTCCACTGTTAAGCTTGTAACACCCCTAAGTGCAGTTAAGCTTAGATCTCCTGCTAGGGTTGTGCTTAACAATTTTATCTTTTTCACGATTCTGAAGCATAATCATGACATTCCATGCACTACAATAATAATTTTATATACCAGCAATAAAAGCTTAATTGTCTCTTTATCAAATAATGCAAATATATTACTAATGCCATAGCATTTTGATAATTTAAGATACGTGTCACTCAAAGATAATCTTATTAGTATTAAGCAATCCCAAACCACTGATCCATTTTAAAGCTAACAGTAATGCTGAAGACATCATATGGGAGCTCAGAAAAAAGTTAGTAAAATCTTGTTGACCTACACCGAAAGCCCAATTTGAAAAAGGGAAAAAAAAAAAAAAAAACAGAACTGTACTGCATCTGTATGTTTTATTACGGAGGAAAAGAGGAACAAGGGCTCTAATACCTTGGGGACAGTGCTCAGTACTTTTACATGATCAAAACTGCAGGACAGCTGCATCCCTAACCAAGTGACAATACACGAATTACCATCATGTGCCACTAATTCACTAACAATTCTTACACTTGCTTTTGTGGCATGAAAAGTGTATAAAGTAAAAAAGAGACGTGTTTTATTCTGATTTGTACCACTCTTGCCTCAACAGAGACGAATGTTAAAATCAGATGCAAACTTTTATGTATTAAACTACATCACAGATTAATAGGTCTGTGTTATTTACACAAATTCTGTTTTATTGGTATTGGCCCCCTTTTTCCCCTTTTGTACCCAGTTTCTGGGTGTCACATCAACAGTGACCATCACCTAGACCCATTGTCCACCCCATATAGAAAATGTTCTCTCAGCTTAAAAAGTCAAGTGAGTGTGAAAAATAAGTTAATTGTTTTATGAGTCCGTGTGGGCGTATAAATGAGGGCTGCATTTTGTTGGACAAATTAGTCAAGCAGTCTACAGTACAGCCCAAGTACAAAGTGATGAGAAACTGAAACATAAGATTCTGAAGAAAACTGAAGGCATGCTTACTGTTTTCTGCTTAAGTTCATTCTAACAATATTTGGTGGAAATGCATGCATTTGTAAAATAAAGATTCACTGGCTGAGTAACTGGGGCAACAGACAAAGTGCGTTTTAGGCACTGCCTACTTAGGCTGGTATAGAATGTATTTTAATGCACTGAACAGGATACAACAAAAAAGGTTAAAGAAAAGACAGATGGAGTACTTCAAGTAGTAACATGGAAAAAGGAATGGGTACTGAAAAGAACACAAACGGGCAACAGTACATATGATCCATTCAGTTGAAAGGAAGGCTTTTGGGCTCTGTATCATAGGCATTTTTTTTAAGAATATCTAAGTTGTCTATACAAGTGACAAGTTGATGTTGTGCTACTGGCAAATATAAGCAACAGACTGAGACAAGAGAAGGGGCAGAAAGTTTGAAAATTAACTCAACATGGAAAGCTGTGTCTGAAACCTGATAGCTCAAATGCAATGAAAAATAAAGGAAGCAATAATGAAAGCTAAAGTAATTCACAACTAAAAAGCATTTACAGTACAGGTAATCAGGTACTCAGTTACGAATACCTAACAGCGAAGTTAGATTCAAACTTTGTGTTACCTGCAAAAGTCAATTATGACTGGACTTCAATTCACTAAATGCTAACATTCACATTTATAAAATACAGTTAGTCCAAAGGGTTCTGTTTTACCTACAAGCTTTTACGAAAATAAGAGAACTAACATTCTGATGCATAAATCTTTTCACTCACCCTCTCTAAAATTAAGTAAATGATTTCATGGCTGCAGACAGTTTGAGAGGAAGATTTCAGCCATCAACAAAGATGTACAAAGAAACAGAGATGATTAAGGTGGACTAATGCATAACACTAAGAGAATGCTACTAATGTTGTGGGGATGGTTGTACCCCTTGCACTCCCTCCATAGTATGTAGACTAAAGTTACTAACTGACTCAAGGGACCTGGTTTTGTAGGAAAACTAAATACTGCCTGCATCTCCAAAGTAGTACATTGCCAGAGTTAGTATCTTAAATATTTGAAAACTAAAAACAAAAGGAGGAAATCCACGGGCACACAGAATTACTGAACAAAACATTGTTTTAATCGCACAGGAACTGTGTTTTATTTGTGTGTATTTTTATTTTATTGCGATTAAAACAATGTTTCATTCAGTACTTCTGTGCGCCAGTTGATTTCTTTTGCTTTGATCTTAAAGTATTTGGACTGCATATGTGTGTGTGTGTGTGTGTGTCGGGGGGGGGGGGGGGACTACTTACTGATATTAGTGGAAGTTTGTGAAAAATTGAAATGTTCTGTAGTTTGGTTATTTCAATATAAATTCATGCAATTAGATATTTAATTACTTGAGCCTTATGTTTAAAGATGACTCAGTTACCCAATGGAAAGGTAAGCAAAACAATTGAAAAGAAAGCAAGGAAGGCTAAGAGGACACTGGGATGCAGAGAAGAGGCATTTCCAGTGGGGAAAAAGTTACCCCACTTTAGATGGTGTTTTACCAGCTGTCTGTAGAGTATATTATGTGAAGTTGTTTAAACCTTACCTTTGTTAGTATGCAGTAGGACAGAGAGAGAGCTCAAAGGTCACATCAAAGATTAGAGAGAGAGTTCAAAGGTCTCATCAAAAACTATGCACCATCTTCACCTCAACACATAAAGAGACTTGACTTAAAAGACCTTTTTAAAATATGTGCAATTCTGAAGAAAGGGAGTATAGGTTCATAGGTTAGTACTAGGTTAACTGCCCTTGTGGGCCATTTTAAGCCTAGCCAATTACCCCATGTGAGAATCAAACCCCGCACCTTGTGTCTGCAAGGTAAACACCTTAACCATTATGCCATCCTCCCTTTTTTTTTTAATAAAAGCATTTGTTTTCTTGAGAGGAAGCCAGAGGATTGGCTCTGAAGTGATACAAAGAATGGATTTTTTTTTTCACATAAAGGGAACAACTTCAAGAACAGCAAAAGAAACGAATAATGCAAGGGAGAGATGTAAGACAATTATCAGAAGCGGAGAGAAAAAAATAAGCTCTTTATTAAACAGGATCCTGTATAACACAGAAAAGAGCAGACTGGTCTAACAGTCCTTGCCCACTCTCAAAATATATATTTCTATGTATATGTACAAATACAATCTGGATGTTAGAAAACTCAAACTCGAAAGAGTGACAGATATTCTGAACCAAGGGTATATATATCAAATATGAATTTTACACAATTTCCCTTGTTGCTGTGTCAAAGAAATTGTGGTGCAGATCAAACATTTCTGAACTATGTTTCAGCTGCCAACTAATACATGTGCCAACCAAGTTCTACACTGGTTACAGAATGTAATGCAATAGGGGGCATACAGGATTTGAGAAAATCGCACTTCACTGTCATTGCCTTTTCTTGCAATTAGTGGAGAGAATTATGGCTCCAAGCTGTTAACTGCCTCCTGTACCCAATGTAAAGGGTTTTTCACTCTTTCCACCTCTGTTTACAGACTGTGTGACTCAGCAAGATCCACAGCCAGATAGTCCTCTTGGGTTGTCCTGAACAGGGACACTTGTGGTCAGTGGGCTTACTCAGTTAAATATCTAAACCACCATCAAACTGGACCCAGCAGAGACAAGAAATGGAAGTTGCAACTCATCTCATGGAAGTGCAAGCAGGGATTTAACAGACATGTAAAGTGTAAACAATCATGCCTTCACAGTTGCAACTAAAAACTAAGCAATTGTGCGTTCACGATTACAACAGTCACACATTCACAGTTAAAACCAAGAACAGCAGTGTTATATATACACCATGTTCCATGAGAAGAGAGAAGAACACCCAGCCAATTCCAATACAATAATTTATATAATGAAAACTTGGATCAATGCTCTTACTATGTAACAGCAGATCAAAGGCAGCAATATACCAAGTTTCCCTTAAAACAGACATGAATCCCCATTTAATTGTACAGGAAGTCCAGTACAATAATATTACACAATAAAACATATACTCTGAGGATGCAAGAGTAAAGGTCAGGATATTTACTGCTGGTGTCAGATTCTCAAGTTAAAACTACATCTTCACCAAATCTCTACATGTATGTTTTATTTGAAATCTATCGCAATTCATGAGAGTGTAAGAAGAAAGACTGACTTTGCCCCACAGGAACAAAACAGATTATAAAAGTACAGTTGCACAAAATCTTACCATTACAGATGTCCTTCCCTTCATTGTTGCAGTATTCATTACATTAGGGATTCCCTGTCTAGGGCAGCCCGAAACCTGGCCAGTGTACCAATGCCTTAGATTGTTTTAAGGTATGCCGTACGTCACACGTACATGCTCCTCGTGAAGTATAGGGCATAAAGGTGATGTCCATACATACCATCCTCAGAAACTGAAAGCCCTAGTAGGAACGCCAGTCAAAGGAAAAACAAGATGTAACCAGTACATTCAGAAGAGAAATGGAACATGGGGAGGAGGGAAGGAGTGAATACTGCAACAGTGAAGGGAAGGACATCTACAGTTTTACACAACTGTACTGTGTCCCTCCATATCACTGTTGCAGTATTCATTAAATTAGGGGGATTGCTAAAGCTCAGGACGAAACATGAGAGGAGGAACGACCAGCAGAGCTCTCAAGGAAACCAGGAAAAATGGCCTTAGCAAAAACAGCCCTAGCTATGTAGATTCCATCCAACTTGTAGTTATTGGAAAAAGTATGCACAGAAGTCCAGGTACCTACTGCAAGAACATAGTATCCAAACATTTGAAAAAAAGCAACAGAAGAAGCACAGCTCTAGCAGAATGAGCCTTAACAGAACAATAAAGGCTCTTACCATGAAAAGAGCAACAAAAAGAAATAGCTTTTGAAATCCAAGAAGAAATAACCTGCTTGGACACAGCTAATCCCAAGGACCTGAGATGAAAGGAAACAAAAAGCTGATCAGATTTCCTAATAGTCTTAGTCTTATCCAAACAAAATCAGAGCTGCATTTTCACATCTGTGTGGAGCACCTCCTCACTAGCAGACTGTGGAAAAGGGAAAAAAGTGGGCAAATGAATAGACTGATTCACCACCTTAGGCATAAAAGAAGGATTAGTACACAAGGACACTCTGTCCTTATGAAACAACAAAAAAGGAGGACAAGCCATAAGGGCTTGAAGCTCAGACACTCATCTGGCAGATGTACAGGCCAACAAAAGTACAGCCTTCCAATAGCAATGTTGCAAGGAAGCTGAAGCAGCAGGCTCAAAAGGAGCCCAAGTCAATTTTTCCAAAACAAAATTAAGATCACAGGGAGGAGGAACAGGTTACCTGGGAGGCCTAATATGAGGACACCTTTAAGGAATTGTTTAGCTTCAAATCTAGAAGCTAAAGGAGGAGTTAAAGGCAGACAAGCAGAGATTGCTGATAAGTGGGCCTTAACAGAAGGATAAGCTAACCCAGCATTGAGCAATTCACACAAATATGAAAGGACCAAAGGAACATGCACAAAAAGTACATCCAGGTTACAAGAGACGCACCAAACAGAAAAATTCTTCCATTTGGATAAGTAGGATTTCCTAGTATTGGGTTTCATGGCCTCCTGGAGGACCCTAAGCACATCCTCAAAAAAAAGGTGTCTGTGGAATCAAAATCCTATCACCCACAGTGTCAGTTGAAGAGTGGTCAAGTGGGGATGGATGAGAGATCCCTTGCCTTGTGAGTAGGTCCACCCTTTGAGGTAACCTGTAATCACTGCCTTTGGCTAAATGCAGAAGAGGAAACCAAATGCTGTCTCGGCCAAAAGGAAGTCACCAACAAGATTTTGGGAGCATCCTGTTGAACTTTAAACAGGACTTTTGGAATGAGGGGAAGTGGCGGGAAAGCATAAAGAAACATCCCCTTCCAAGAAAAAGACAGGATGTCCACCTTCCACTCCAAAGGACCTGGCACTCTGGCACAAAATAGAGGAAGTTGTCTGTACAGAGGGGAGACAAACAGATCTACTTGAGGAGTACCCTACTGGTGGACAATGTCCAGAAACACATCCTTGTGAAGCATCCATTTGTGGGATTGTGTTACAGACCTACTTAGACTGTCTGCCACAATGTTTTGACCTGAGAGAATGTAAACTGCCTAAAGAGTCACTTGATACTGGACAGCAGGATCCCATACCAGGAGTGCCAACCAGCAAAGAAAATAAGATCTTGTTCCCCCTGTTTGTTTACATACCACATCACTGTGTTACAGTCTATAAATACCTTAAGTTTTGGGAAGAAAAGAGGATGAAAAACCTGAAGAGCCAGCAGAAGGGCTCTCATCTCTTTCATGACGATGTGCTCCTTCTGTTGAAGAACAGACCAGAATCCCTGCACCTTTAGGAAACCAAAAGCTGCTCCACATCACAAGTCTGAAACATCTGTGAACAGCTACAGAGAGGGAAGAGAAGGATGAAAAGGGAGCCTTGGATTTAAGGACAACTACTGGATCCACAAGTGAAGTTCCTTCTTGAGACAAGGTAGAAGAGGAACTACAAATTCTACAGAAAGTGCATGTTGACGCCAAACTGATATCAGGAACCACTAAAACCTCCTCATGTGGAGTCTGGCCAGAGGGAGCACAGGGATGGTTGGATACCATGAATCCCAGAGCTTTCAGAAACTCCCTCGCTGTAATACAGATCAGGGAAAGAAGTGTTTGAAGGAAGGAAATGAGAGTTAAGGCCTTGGGAGGAGGTAAAGATGCCAGCATAGGTAGTCAATCCAGCAAAAAAGCATGATCCTAAGAAGGAGTCAGAGAAGACTTTTTGACGTTTATTGAGAACCCTAGGCTCTGAAGAAGAGAAATGGCAGAATGAAGATTTTGCAACAGGATTTCTGGAGAGGATGCCTGAAACAGGAAGTCATCCAAGTAAGGAAATACTTGGATCCCCTGAAGCCTGCAAAAAAGCAATCACAGCAGCGAGACATTTGGCGAGTACCCCTGGGGCAGTAGAAAGGGCAAAGAAGAGAACTGAAAATGCCAGGAAGCAACAGTGAAACGCAAAAACTTCCTGAAAAGGGAATGGATCAGTATATGGATATAAGTATCCCTGAGATCCAGAGACACCATATAAGCCTGACAAAGCAAAAGAGGGAACAAAGTCTGAAGGGGCAACATTTGAAAAGTGGGCACCTTCTAAAAAGTGTTTAAATGAGAGAGGTCTAGAATTAGTCTCCAAGTACCTTTTTTTCTAGGTACTAGAAACATCCTGGAGTAAAAACCCTTCTTCCCTTTGGGACACAGGCACCTCTTGAATAGTACCCCAAGTCAAAAGGTACCAAAACACCTCTGGGGAAAAAGGAGAGTTGTTCCTGAGGGGGTTGAGGAATAGAATGATTTTATACTTCAAACACATGACACAGCCAACAAATACATTTATAAAATCAATTAATTATGCAAATAAAATTAAACAAAGAGTTTAAAACTTCTCATTCCAAATATACATTTTTATATATACATTTTTCATATTTTCCACAGAAACTTTTATGAAATGACATAGAAGAATAGACATTTATTTATACTGCTTTTGTTTCCTAGCCAGGACAGGTTTTATTGTATTCATTTTATTCAGTCCTGGATACTTGTCAGCTTCAAGTAGTGTGTTCCATCTATATTCGGCCACATCCAGTCTATTTACCATATCCCCTCCTCTAATGTTCTTGTATACTATTTCTAATACTCTGAATCTAAAGATGCGTTTCATTATTATCAGCAATATGCTTAGCTAATGAATTAGTTTCTAACTTCCTTTTAATTTCTGACTTTTGTTCAATTATCCCATCTCTTAGACGTCTAGAGATGTCTAGAACATTTCCCAACATAAAAACATCTACATCTTTCACATGTTCCTAAGTAGGCTATAAATGTAGTGTTGCAGTTTGCCTGACATCTGATTTCATATCTAACATCTGTTAGAGGATGTATAAATACTGTTCTTCACATATATCTTTACAACAACTACATCCTTTACATGAAACAGTCCCATACCTAGTCAGCCTAGGGAGAGCTGTGTTCATATTAAAGTCTTTATAACATAACTGTCTTTTCAAATTTAAACAATTCCTATAGGTGAACCTAGGTGTGTGCCCCCAAATTGGGATAAGCTCCTGCACGGTCATTAAAATACGCCAATGCTTATGAATAATACTTTCTACTTGTTTAACCCTATTTGTATATGTAGTAACATCTTACTGCAACTGTTTCTGCATTCTTCCACTCAGACGTCATGTCCCAAACTTCCTTCTCCCCAAACATAGGGCAAGCTCAATGTATTCTATCTTCTAGGGTATTATTCATGATGCTTTTTAATAATTCAGCATTATAGCCCCTGTTTACAAAATCACTAAATAATTGTTCCATTTGCTCTTTGCATCTCATTTCATCACAATTAAGTTTACTAATTCTTGGAAATTGCCCCTTTAGTATACCTTTAAATATATGCCTACTATGCATACTCTTAGCATATGTATATCTATTAACTTGCGCTTCCTTACTATGTACAGTGGTAACAAGTTTTCCCAGTTCCTTAAATAAATGGACATCTAAGAATACTATATCAGTCTTACTCAAGTCATTCAGAGATCCTTTCCAAATTATAAAACAATCAACAAAACGCTGATAAAAATATACATTATCTTTAAAAGGGATGTTAATGTTATTTATAAACTCACTTTCCCATTCATGTACTATTATATTTGCATATGTATTGGCCATAGGCATTCCCATGGCCACACCACTTTGTTGCAAAAAAATGATTTCCCATTAAACAAAAAAAAATTCTATAATAACATTAACAACCCTTTTAAAGATGATGTATACTTTTATCAGTGTTTTGTTGATAATTGTTTTATAATTTGGAAAGAATCTCTGAATGATGAATGCTTTTGTACACTATTTGAATGATACTACCTCCTTTTTACGATTTAAAATGTCCTTTCTAAGACTGTTATGGTATTCTTAGATGTCCATTTGTTTAAGGTATACAGGTTTTAAAGGTATACTAAAGGGGCAATTTCTAAGAATTAGTAACCTTAATAGCGATGAAATGAGATGCAAAGAGCAAATGGAACAATTACTTAGTGATTTTGTAAACAGGGGCTATGATGCTGAATTAGTAAAAAGCATCATGAATAATACTCTAGAAGACAGAATACATCGAGCTCGCCCAGAAGGCAGTTTGGGACATGACGTCAGAGGAAGAATGCAGAAACAGTTGCAGTAAGATGTTACTACATATACAAACAGGGCTAAACAAGTAGAAAGTATTATTCGTAAGCATTGGCGGATATTAATGATTGTGCAGGAGCTTATTCCAACTTGGGGGCACACACCTAGGTTCACCTATAGGAATTGTTTAAATTTGAAGACAGTTACATTATAAAGACTTTAATATGAACACAGCTCTCCCTGTGATGACTAAGTATGGGACTGTTACATGTAAAGGATATAGCTGTTGTAAAGATATATGTGAAGAACAGTATTTATACATCTTTTAACAGATGTTAGATATGAAATCAGATGTCAGGCAAACTGCAACACTACATTTATAGTCTACTTAGGAACATGTGAAAGATGTATGTTTTTATGTTGGGAAATGTTCTGGACGTCTAAGAGATTGGATAATTGAACACAAGTCAGAAATTAAAAGGAAGTTAGAAACTAATGCATTAGCTAAGCATATTGCTGATAATAATGAGACATCTTTAGATTTAGAGTATTAGAAATAGTATACAAGAACATTAGAGAAGGGGATATGGTAAATAGGCTGAATATAGCTGGATCACACTGCTTGAAGCTGACAAGTATCCAGGACTGAATAATATGAATACAATAAAACCTGTCCTGGCTAGGAAACAAAAGCAGTATAAATAAATTAATGTCTATTCTTCTATGTCATTTCATAAAAGTTTCTGTGGAAAATATGACAAATGTATATATAAAAATGTATATTTAGAATGAGAAGTTTTAAACTCTTTCTGTTTAATTTTATTTGCACAATTGATTTTATAAATGTACTTGTTGGCTGTGTCATGTGTTGTTTGAACTGAAGTATAAAATCATGATTTTAAGTGCTGGATAAACACTGATGAATGGAGTTTTCCTGAAAGCTTTGTTGGAATAAAACTGAATGTTTCTACTAGTTGGTGTGTTTTTGGATAACTTGTCTACCAGACATAGTTTACTGCAGTTTAGTTCGTGCTTCCAAGTGAGGCTGAGGAATACCCATAAAAGGGGAAAGGCATTTCCACGCTTTGAAATACCCCTGGCGAATTATGGACAGAACACAGGAATCCTGTGTAATCTACAGCCAAACAGGAAGAGAGGGAGACAGAGAAAGAGGAACGTGGCTGGGAAGAAATGGATAATCAGACAGCACCTGGTTTTATCTGGAAAGGAAGACTTCTGAGTCCCTGAAGTCTGAGTAACCTTAGCAGGAGGAGCCCGTTTGCCACCCTTTTTGCCCTTAGGAGGTGGGCAAGACTGCCTGCGAACAAAGGCTGGCTTATTGGGGTACCTTCTCTGAAACTTAGGAATATGAGAAACAAATGTTTGAGTTCCTGTAAAGCCTTCCCCTTATCCTGAAGGGACTTAAAATCATCAGCAGTTTCCCCAAACAAGTGTTTATTATCAAGAGGGCATCCATCAACTTAGCCTTGATATCATCAGTAAATAGTTGAAACTGAAGCCAAGAATACCTCATTACTAACCCAAAAGCAGCAGCCCTACAAGCATGTTCTGCATCATAACTACACTTGATGGAATGCAGAGCCACCTGTGAGAAAGTCCCTAATAGGAAAAGAGAAGAAATTCTACCCTCACAGTCTGAAAGATCAGAAATAACCTGACAAGCCTGAGATAAGACAACCAACACATACCTGGACACATGGGTCTGATAATTAACAGCCCTAAAAGCCAAGATAGCCTAGGTGTAAAACTTCTTACCTTGCCTTTCCATGGTTCTGCTGTCTTGATCAGAAGACAGCAACTTGGGCGAAGGAAGCAACTGAGAGGGCTTGTCAAAGGCTACAGACCCCACTGAGGGGTAAGAAGCAAGACAGTTGTACAAAAAGTTATAGTCCACAGACACCCTATACAACCTATCAGTTTTCTTGGGAGCAGGGGACTAAGAATCAGGAGCTTTACAGGCACTGAAAAACACATCAAACAAAGAAGCCAAAACAGAAGGAACAGCAGAAGGTTTAGGAGATTACATCTGCAGCAACTCATAGTACCTCTTTTGGATTTCAAGATACCTGAGCACAATCACATTTAAAAAAACTCCATCATCCTGGAGATGGTGCCCCCAAAAGAAATCTGTTCAGAGGGAGTAACAGGACTGGTAGATTCCTCTGCCTCTGACCCATAGTCCAAAGGAGAGGGAATGTGAGAAGAGTAAGCAAGAGATTCCTCATCAGAATCCAACTCTTCCTCAGAGGAATCCTGTTCCCTAGGTCTTTTAAGTGGAGTAGAGGACCAAGGGGGAGCTGGAACAGAAACAACCTGAGGAGGTTTCAATGCCATCAAAGCATTAAACAAACCTTGAGTGAAGGCCTGCCACTCACTCTGTGGATCCTTAGGGGCAGGAGAAACATATTTAGTTTTTTGTTTTTTCTTTAATGGGATGTCTGCTTTATAAAACTTGGAAGGCTCTGACCCAGCACGGCATTCAATAATAGTACTAGAACTTCTTCTCTGACTAACATCTGAGGAAGACCCATAGGCCTCTTGGAAATGATTATCCGTGGTCCCCCCTGAATGTCCAAAATGGATGCCTGCAAAGCCTCCTCAGACGTGCTTAAAGTTGGATTCCCACCGGCCTCCAACTCTGTCTCGGCAGAACAACAAACCTGGGGGAACCTCTGACATTCAGTCACCTTGGGAGAAATGTCCAGCAGAGGCTGAACAATGGACTATTCTGACCTAGGCTTCTTAGCCTTCTTCCTTAATAGTTATCCCTCAGCATGGAAAGTTCCCTCCATAGCATCCTTTTGCGAGACGTTTAAATCACTGATTCTCAAGATACAGCACCAAAGAAGAAAGTCTACTTTGCAAAGTTTTAAGTACAAAAGACTGACAGATAAAACAAGACGTATGGTCATGTGAGGCGCCAAGACAAACCAGACACTGTTCGTAGCGGTCTTTATGGGGAATCTGTCTCCCAACACTGGCATTTACCCTTCTTGAATGATATGAAAACCCACAAGCAACCAAAAAGATAAATAAAAAAGAAACCCCAACAGAGCACTTATCTGCAACGGCTCTGAAACCAGTAGCATAACGCAAGTGTTCAGACCGGTGACCAAGAGATGGCATTCGGACTGGCAGCAAAGACGTTCAGAAGATGGCACACCCAGATGTCACCTTTATGCTCTATGCTATGCGAGGAGCATTTGTGACATACGGCATACGTTAAAGCAACCTAAGCCTTTGGTATACTGGCCAGACGTCGGGCTGCCCTAGGCAGGGAATCCCTAATGTAATGAATACTGCAACAGTGATATGGAAGAACATCTGAAAGAACTTGAAGAGCATTGCATTTAAAGTAAGGAAACTGTCAGTTTCCAAGCAACACCTAGTTCACCACAGCAGGTTCAATGTAGGATACAATGCTCTTCTGAGCAACTATCACATAGACAACATACCTGTACCCGTATACATGCGAGTCTTCACCCAAAGAAGCAGGCAGACCAATTTTAAAAACTAGGTTTTGTCAGTCTCAAATAAGTTGAAAAGGCACAATGTCTTCTTAGAAGAAACAGTAAGGCTGGAGAAACTGACTTATTCAGAAAGGCTTTGTGAAATGCAACTACACTCCATTTCTTATACCTCACTTAGCACTGACCTTTGTCTGGTATATAAGACAACGACCAGGCTCTTTTTGAAAGTTTAATGCTTTGAATGAGAAGGTGGGAGAGCAGACACTAATCAGGGAATCTAGTACTAAAATGTCACTAACTGAAAAAAAAAAAACGAGACAGATCCATCTCACAATACCTTCCACAAGTATGAAATTATCTTCCCCTTAGAAACAGAAGTCCGCAATTTACTTCTTAATTGGAACAACATTAATTCTGAGTTTATGGTATCTGACTATTCCCTTTACTTCAAGGTACAGTGATCCTTGAGTTAGCATATGTAATTAGCAAGGCTATGGGGGTGCAGCCACATCACCGATCTGCATAAATGTTTTAAAACTGTACGATTAATCACCCAAACGTTCTGAATTGTTGTCACTCTGATTTCATACTTCTGAAAGGGAGCCATAAGCAAGACATCAAATACTGCTACAAGTGCCAGAAGTTCAACCCTGCTAATTGATGATGCTGGACAGAGAAATTTCAACCTACTGTGCAACCTCATGGACAGAGGCAGACAAAGTCTTCTTGTACAATGAATGGCAAAACTGTCCATCCTGAAACCACTAGCAATAGCCAGGGCATCATTGCAGACACACATGTTTCCAGGATGAGCTCTGGCCTAGCCCTCTTAGGTGCAAGTTCATTTTTAAAGCATCCTTCTGGACACCCTGTGATTTATTCTCGACTATCAAAGGCTTAAGCCAATACTAGTCCTTTGCTGTGGAAGATGATGAGGGGCCGGAGGAAGGTGTTATCAAGGTTCCCACCTGGTGTGGTGGATATACCAGTACACTGGCACCATTTATCCCACTGTTTAATGCCCATAGCTTGAGTATAAACAACCTGATGCTAGGGACTGGCCTTGTGATCAGGGGTACTTAGGATTATGCTCTCTCCTACAAGGGCTCTTCCCTCCCAGGCCCAGGGGGGTCTACCAGCCCTGGCTAAAGAGAATCAGGTAGTATGGCACCAGCAGCTGTGACTCAGGGCCTAAAGGTCATAGACATCCAGAAGATGTTTGACCTCTAGAGGGAGCACAAGTCACAGATGCAAAAAGTACAGTTGTGTACACTTACCATAAATGTAGATGTTCAAGTGTATTCACTGTTGCAGTCATTACATTTGGGTTATCCTGCTGGCAGGGTGCCCTCAGTCGGCCTGAATTCCAAAGTCTTGGGTCCTGCGTCGGCTGCTGTTGCCTCTAACCTGACGTCAGGTCATCAGGGGTATAAAAGATGCAGCCGACGCAATTTTCTTCAGTTTTTCTTGCCCCAGATGACAGGTGCCCCCAAAAGGGTAGGCTAAAAATATGCAAATAAAACATACATGGCACCAAAATAAGCTTTACCTTCATCTATAACCAAATACACCACCAAGGTTGTATAGATTAGAGAAGTAAAGATAAGTTCCAGCAAAAATAAGGGGGATGGCGGGAGGGTAATCTGGACTGCAACAGTGAATGCACTCGAACATCTACATTTATGGTAAGTGTACACAACTGTACTATGTTCTTCGTGTTTCACTGTTGCAGTCATTACATTTGGGTCGAGTCCCAAAGCTATGGTTGGGGGGCTGGAGCTAAACAGCATTAGGAGTGGCTATGAGGCCCTGCAGAACTGCAGTGGCAAAGCCTGCCCTGGATTTAGAGTAAAGAGGCAGATTGTAATGTTTTGTAAAGGTATGTACTGAACTCCAAGTAGCAGCCTCTAAAATGTCTTTGGTTGGTACTCCCCTTAGAAAAGCTGCAGAAGTGGCTGCAGCTCTGGTTGAATGTGGACTAATGCCCTTAGGCACTGGTCTGCCATGCTGAGAGTAGCAGAAACGAATGCACTGACCTATCCACTTTGAAATAGTCTGCTTGGAGATAGCCTTTCCTTGTGATGCTGCAGCATATGCCACTAGTAATTGTTCTGTCTTTCTGAAAACTTTAGTTTTGTCCAAGTAGAACCTAAGTTGTCTGTGTACGTCCAAAGAATGCAGAATTTTTTCCCCCTTGTTCTGTGGATTTGGATAAAAAGTTGGCAAATGAATAGTTTTGTTAAGGGCTACACTGGATACCACCTTAGGCATAAATGTAGGGTTTGTTCTTAGAGAGACCCTGTCTGTATAAAAAAAATGATAAAAGGTTCCACAGCCATGAGAGCCTGTAGCTCTGAAACTCGTCTTGCAGAAGTTATTGCTAGGAGCAGAGCTGTTTTCCAAGATAAGAACTTTATATCCGTAGTAGCAGCTGGCTCAAAAGGAGGTAAAGTGAGTTTTTCCAAGACATAGTTGCGGTCCCATGCAGGTATTGGCGTTCGCCTTGGAGGCCTTATGTTTTTGGCTCCTCTGAGGTACTGCCTTAGCAAAGGATGAAAAAAAGAGTGGTGGCTCTGTATTGTAATGAGCCGAAATGGCAGAGGCATGGATTTTAATTGAAGAAAAAGATAGGCCTTTGTCCAGCATCTCAGTTAAGTATTGCAAAATCTGAGGAATGTTTGGAACAGCTGTATCAGTTCCTTGAGCTTGGTTCCAAGCACAAAATCTCTTCCATTTCCCAGCATACGACTTTCTAGTACTAGGTCTTCTGGCTTCTAAAATGACATCCATCACAACTTTACTGAGAGGTCTGGTTTGTATGGCTACATTATCTGCCATGCTGCCGCCAGGTTTAGGGTCCTGAGTTGGCTGTGCAGAATTTGATTGTTTTGCTGGGACAGTAGATGAGGTATTTGAGGTAAGGTCCAGGCTGGGCATTGGGACAAGTTCCTTAAGCTCGGATACCAGTACTGGCATGGCCAGTCTGGGGCAATCAGAATCAGTTTTGGCTTCTCCTGTCTGACCTTCAGGAGTACCTTGGGGAGGAGAGGCAGTGGAGGAAAGGTGTATACTGATAGGTTTGCCCAGTTGAAAGATAAGGCGTCCACTTTCCAAGCTTGTCTGTGATAGGTCCTTGTGCAGAATCTTTTTAGTCGATTGTTGTGAGGGGAGGCAAATAGATCTATGTCCGGGAGTCCCCACTTCTTTGTTATCATGCTGAAGACTTGTGGATCCAGGTGCCACTTGTGGGGATCCATGATGTTTCTGCTTAGTTCGTCTGCCAGAGTATTTTCCTTTCCTGGCAGGAATTGTGCCTGTAGATGAACTTGGTAAGTCAATGCTGTGTCCCATAAAGCCATGGCTTGTCTGCAAAGAGGGTAAGAATAAGTGCCCCCCCCTGCTTGTTTATGTACCACATGACTGTTGTGTTGTCCCGGATGAAGTAGGTCCTTGAAGGCTGTCAGGGCATTTTGAACAGCTAGCATCTCTTTTTGATTGATATGTAGATGCTTTTTGTTTGTGGACCAGCTGCTCTGAATGCCTCTTCCTGCCATGTGTGCCCCCCAGGCATAATCTGAAGCATCTGTCGTTAGGCTCTGCCTGGCTGGGGGTAGTGAGAATGGCTGTCCCTTGTTTTTGTGACAAGCCTTTGCCCACCATCGAAACACCTGTTGCAGGCAGGGAATGAGAGTAATCATTGTTTCCAGGCTGTGGCAATGTTGTGTCCAGACACTTTTTAGGTACCACTGAATTTTCCTCATATGCAGTCTTGCATATGGAATTAGTAAAATGCAGGATGCCATGAAGCCCAAAGCCTGCGGAATTTTTCTTGCAGACAACTGGGCCTTTGTTGCCATTTCCTTGAAATAGGTAGTCAGTTGTCTTTGTTTGTCTGGAGTGAGATAAGCCATCTGGGCAGCTGCATTTAAGCTTGCACCCAGGAATATTATCTCTTGAGAGGGTACTAGTTTTGATTTATTTTTGTTGACTGTGTACCCTAGGCATGTTAAAAGTCTTTTCACAAACGTCAGATGCTGAAGTAGAATGTCCTTGTTCTCTGCTTGTATGAGGCAGTCGTCCAAGTAAGGATATATTTGTATTCCTCTTTGTCTGCAGTAAGCAATTACTGGTTACAGGCACTTTGTGAAGACCCTGGGCGCAGTAGATAAGCCAAAGGGCAGTGCACAGAAAGTACAGTTTTGTACCTACCATAAATGTAGATGTTCGAGGATCCCATTGCTGCAGTCCTTACTATTGGGTATAGTCCGCATCCAGTCGGCCCGAATACCAGAGTATAAGGCTGACGTCGGTCAGGGCGCATTAGACTGACGTCAGTACGTCAGGGTACTAATGCGCATGACCGACGCCATATCCTCAGTCTTTTCTTGCCCCAGATGTCAGAAGACCCTAAAAAGA
Source organism: Protopterus annectens (assembly GCF_019279795.1). NCBI lineage: Eukaryota > Metazoa > Chordata > Ceratodontiformes > Protopteridae > Protopterus > Protopterus annectens. Next base: position 101,248,309 of record NC_056747.1, read on the forward strand.
CAAGGCCCAAAATACCTGCACCAAAAATATGTACAAGATATACAAGGACATATACCAAAAATATAAGCATGAAACCTCACCTACACAACCACCCCTAAACACAGAGGGAAGGAGGGAGGGTAAATTGGACTGCAGCAATGGGATCCTCGAACATCTACATTTATGGTAGGTACAAAACTGTACTATGTTCTTCGTTCCCCATTGCTGCAGTCCTTACTATTGGGTAGAATCCCAAAGCAGAGGTAAGGGAGGCTGGCAAATCATAAAGAAGCAGGAGCTGACAACATGCCTTGCAAAACAGCTGTGGCAAAACCAGCCCTAGACTTAGAGTAGATAGGAAGGTGATAATGCTTAGAGAAAGTATGCACTGAACTCCAAGTAGCTGCTTCCAAAATATCCTTAGTTGCCACCCCTTAGAAATGCTGTTGTAGTGGCAGCAGCCCTAGTGGAATGAGGCCTAATCCCAGCTGGAATCTCCTTGCCATGATGGGAATAACAAAATGCAATGCAAAAGCCAATCCACCTAGAAATAGTTTGTTTTGACACAGGCTTGCCCTGCGAACTCAAAGCAAAAGAAACAAACAACTGCTGAGACTGCCTAAAATCCTTAGTCCTGCTTAAATAATAACGCAATTGCCTGTGTACATCTAAAGTGTGCAAAATCTTTTCCCCTTTATCTTGGGGGTCTGCATAAAAAGTAGGCAAATGAATAGTCTGGTTTAAAGCCACACTAGAAACCACCTTAGGCATAAAGGAAGGATTAGTTCGTAATGATACCCTATCCTTATGGAAAATCAAAAATGGCTCTACTGCCATAAGGGCCTGCAACTCAGACACCCTTCTTGCAGAAGTAATAGCCAACAGAAAAGCAGTCTTCCATGACAAGTATTTCAATTCAGCAGTAGCCGCAGGCTCAAAAGGTTGTAGAGTAAGTTTTCCAACACAAAATTGAGATCCCAAGCAGGAGTAGGAGCTCTCGTGGGGTCTTATATTCTTTGCCCCTCTAAGAAACTGCTTGAACAAAGGATGTGAAAACAATGGTGGGTCACAATCATAGTGAGCTGAAATCGCTGCAGCATGAATCTTAATAGAAGAGAAGGACAAACCTTTGTCCAATAACTCAGTAAGGTACTGAAGAGCCGCACTCAGATTAGGCTCAGAAACCTGCAAATTCTTTGCTGTACTCCAAAATAAAAATCTCTTCCATTTTTCTGCGTACACTTTCCTTGTACTAGGTCTTCTAGCTTCCATAATCACATTTAAAACTTGTTGAGGAAGTTGAGACCTGCTGTGTTTCAACACAGAATATGCCAGGCTGTTAGATGAAGAGAGTGAAGCTTGACATTGAGCAGATGACCATCCTGCTGAGACAATAGATGAGGAATCAGAGGCAAAGGCCATGGAGGCTTCCTTACCAGACTCCGTAGTAGTGGGTACCAGTGTTGCCGAGGCCAATCTGGAGCTATCAAAATCATCCTTGGCCTGTCTTGTCTGACCTTTAATAGTACCTTTGGAAGAAGAGGTAGAGGAGGAAAGGCATACACATGAAGGTTTTTCCAACTGAAAGACAGAGCATCCACTTTCCAAGCTGTGTGATGAAACCCCTTTGTGCAATACTGTGGCAGCTGGTGGTTTAGTGGAGAAGCGAACAGATCTATGTCTGGAGTTCCCCAGGACACTGTCAATGTTCGAAATACATGAAGATCCAGTTTCCACTCGTGGGGATCCATGATTTGTCTGCTTAACACATCTGCTAAGGAGTTCTGTGCTCCTGGCAGAAACCTTGCCTGAAGAGTTAGTTGCAAGCTTAGCGCAGTCTCCCATAAAATCATTGCTTGCCTGCATAGAGGATAAGAATGTGTTCCCCCTTGCTTGTTGATGTACCACATGACAGTTGTGTTGTCTGTTAGAATCAACACCTGCCCTGGAAGAAGTAACTCCTTGAAAGCCATTAATGCAAACTGGACTGCTAACATCTCCTTCATGTTGATATGTAGATGCAGTAGTCTGGCAGGCCACATGTCTTGTATCCACATTCCATTTAGATGAGCTCCCCAAGCAATGTCCGAGGCATCTGTCGTTAAAATCTGACTCGCCTCTGGCGGGTCACAGAGAGTCCCTTGTTTAGGTGACATTCCTGAGCCCACCACAAAAATTCTTTTTGAAGGCAAGGTATTATTTGAATGACAGTGTCCAAATCCTGGCAGTGCTGTGTCCATACATTTTGAGATACCATTGTAGCTTCCTCATATGCAGTTTGGCATTGGGAAGCACCAGAATACAAGATGCCATGAACCCTAATGCTTGAAGGACTGTCCTTGCAGTCAGCACGGACTGATGAGATAGTTGATGGAAGTAAAGTGATAGACTCTGTTGTTTGTCCGGGGTTAAAAAGGCCATCTGGGCTGCTGTATTCAGTCTCACACCCAGAAAGCACATGTCTTGAGAGGGTACTAGACTGGACTTTATTTCGTTCACAGAATACCCTAGGCATCTTAGCACTGCAATAACATGTTCCAGATGCTGTACAAGGTCTTCCTTTTCTTGAGCCAGAATCAGGCAGTCGTCCAAGTAAGGATAGATTTGAATTCCTTGAAGCCTGAAGTAAGCTATTACTGGAGCCAGAACCTTTGTGAATACTCTGGGCGCAGTAGATAAGCCAAAGGGCAATGCAGAGAACTGATAATGAGAATTTCCAGCTCGAAACCGCAGATACTTCCTGCAACTTAGCCTGATAGGCACATGAAGGTAAGCTTCCTTGAGATCTAGAGTTACCATCCAGTGATCTTTGCCCAGCAGAGGTAAAAGCTGTTGTAACGTCAACATCTTGAACTTGGGAATGTCCAGAAAAGTGTTGAGGAGAGATAAATCCAAAATTGGTCTCCACGTGTTCCCTTTCTTTGGTACTAGGAATGGCGAGAATAAAATCCTAGGCCCCTTTCTGATACAGGGACTGGCTGAATGGCCCCATCTGGAGTAATTGAGAAACGTGGTTGTCAGCCTCTTTTGTTTGTGGAGTAGGAATGACTGACATGCCTTTGAAAGGTGGCATTGTATGGAAATAAAATCTGTAACCGTGGTGAATGATATCCAACACCCATTTGTCTTGAGTAATTAAATCCCAATTTGCTTTGAAAAGAGACAGTCTTCCTCCCAAAGGAGCTGCCAGACGGGAATCTACTGGCAGCTGAAAAGACAGGTCATTGGGTCTGTTCTGAAAGGACTGACCCCTGCCCTCACCAGAAGTCTGAGCAGGCGAACTCCCTGTTCTAGGCCTAAAAGAACCTCGAGCCCTGCCCCTACCACGTCTAGACCTACCCCTAGACTGAGAATCATAAGCAGGATATGTCCACCCCTTAGCCGGCCAATTTCTACTGAATTTCGGTGGCTGCACCTGCAAAAAATCCTTAACAGTTTGCATAGACTTAGCTTTGTCCTCCATTTTCTTTAAAACTGCTTCCACAGGCGATCCAAACAACACATCAGACTGTAAAGGAGCATCCAAAATCCTTGTCTTAACATGCTCAGCTAAATTCTGATCCTTCAACCAGGCATGCCTGCGAAGAACAGAACTAGTAGCGGCCACCCTCGAGGAGGCTTGTACAGCATCAAAACCACATTGCAAAGAATGCTTACCCACTTGTTCAGACACATGAACCAAATCCAGCAACTCTTTACACTCAATACCTCCTGCCAAAGCATCCACCTTAGATTTCAATTGTGAAAGGAGGTAATTCTGATATTTTAGCATGTGAAACTGACAATTCAATGCTCTCATGGCTAGAGTGGAAGAAGTATACACTTTCTTTCCCCACCTATCCAAAGCCCTTGCCTCTTTATCAGTGGGAACAGGATTTTTAACCACAGAAGCCTTAACACCTTTAGGCCCTTGAGAAATAGTTTCTGGGTCCGCCCTAGGACTCTTAAACAAATACTTAAGAGCTTCGGCACCCTATAATACCTATCAGGCTTAACAGGAGCAGGAGGCAAAGAGTCAGGGTTCAGGAAGCCTCTGCAAAACATCTTCCACCACATTCAACACAGGAGGAATAGCTAAGGGCCTATGCTGGGGTAAAACAAGAATTCCCTAAGCCTTTTCCTGGAATCAGAGTAATCCTGGCCTTCCCATTTAAAGTGCTCCCTCATGGAATGCAGAGTCTCTGAAAATGAGAAATCCTCAGGAGGAGTAGCTGTAGGAGTGGAATCATCCACATCAGAATCAGAATAAGTAGGATACTCCTGCAAGTCTTCCGCAGAAGACCCTGAAGCCTCTGAACACTGTTCAAAACAATCAAACTCTGGTTCCACCCTAGGCCTCTTATCAGGCGGGGCATAGAACCTCTAATCATAGTAATCAAATCTTCTGCCATTTTAAGCATATGTTTCTTAGGTACAGAACCCGAAATGCTAGGAGAAGCCCCACTGAAGCTAAACTAGGCCTACCTCTCAAAGAAGTTTTGGCAACAGAAGGAGAGGCTCTAACTACCTTGGGAAGAGAGGGAAGAACAGTCACCTGAGAAGCCCCCTCAGCCTGGCCTACCTCCTGAGAAGGTACATCCTGTAACAGTAAAGATTCTGCCTGGGACTCCATGGAAACCCCTGGCAAAACCTCTGGCTCCACTGAGCCTCCTAAAGAACCGACGTCCGGGACTGCCGGTTCATCAACCCTAGGCTTCGCTGTTTTGTCCTTGCGCTTCTTGGTCGAAGCGTCGGAGCATCCGACGGCATTTTATAATTGCAACGCTTCCCAAACACTAACCTGGCACAGTCTAACCTCCTCTTAATAGTGCGTTTGTTAAACCTAGCACAAGAGCGGCAACCAACAACGTCGTGCTCAGGCCCTAAACAAGGTATACACAAGGTATGGTAATCCCTATGAGGTATCTGTTTCCCACAAGAAATACAGTTATTCACTTTTTCTGACATCCGGTAAAATACCGAGGCAAGAAAAAACCAAAATGTTCCCCAACGGGGTACTTAGCCAACTCTGTTTCGGTCTGAAACTCCGGTTTCGGAAAGATTTCAGAACGCCAACCTGCACTCGCAAAACTGCTTCTGCATCGGACCACGCGGCAAAAAAGACTGAGGATATGGCGTCGGTCATGCGCATTAGTACCCTGACGTACTGACGTCAGTCTAATGCGCCCTGACCGACGTCAGCCTTATACTCTGGTATTCGGGCCGACTGGATGCGGACTATACCCAATAGTAAGGACTGCAGCAATGGGGAACGAAGAACATTTGGTAATGTTTTGAGCCAGCTTTGAATCTGAGGTATCTTCTGCATAACTGTCTGATTGGGACATGCAGGTATGCCTCTTTTAGGTCTAAAGTCACGAGCCAAGCATTCTTGGCCAGCATGGGCAGAAGCTGCTGCTAAGTCAACATCTTGAATTTTGGTATATCCAGGAAAGTGTTTAGAATAGATAGGTCCAGTATTGGTCTCCATGCTTTGTCCTTTCTGGGTACCATGAACAGTAGAGTAAAATCCTTGTCCCTGCTCTTGCTGTGGCACTTGTTGAATAGCCCTCATGTCCATGAGAGCTGCGACTTGTTTTTGAGCCTCTGCCCATTGATTTTTTTGGCAGGTCTGGCCAACTGTTTGCCTTTGGCAGGGTATGGAAGTGAAACTTGTAGCCTTGTGACACTTATGTCTAGAACCCATTTGTCCTGGGTTAAAATGTGCCAATTTTGAGAAAAAAGTGCTAGTTTTCCCCCTACGGGTGCTGCCAGAAGATAAGTGCTTGGTGCAGGCAGGGGGAAGTCATTGGGACTGTTTCCTGTATAGTTGTGATTTGTCTTCTCCACCTTTGGAGGTAGAAGCACCCCATTACTTAGACCTGTAGGAACCTTGCGGCTGTGATCTGCCCCTAGGGCATCTGGATCTGCCCCTTTGAGGTCTGTCTGAGACTGGACTGGAAAGAACCAATTCTTTGTAGGCCAGTGTCTGCTAAATCTAGGTGGCTGTATCTGTAAAAAATCCTTGACCGTTTGCATAGATTTAGCTTTGTCCTCCATTTTCTTTAACACCTCTTCTGCCTTAACACCAAACAAGGTATCATGTTGTAATGGAGCATCTAATAATTTTGCTTTAACATGATCAGGCAGATTCTGTTCCTTTAACCAAGCATGACTCCTAATGACAGAACCCGTAACAGCGGCCCTGCAGGCGGCCTCCAGAGAATCAAAACCACATTGCAAAGTATGCTTTCCAAGTTGTTCAGCTGCATGCAATAAATCCTGCATTTCTTTGTTTTCTGCACATTCAGAATTTACCATCATTTTCTGTTTAAGCAGTGTCATGATATATTGCTGATATTTGAGCATATCAAACTGGCAATTTAAGGCCCTTATAGCTAAGGTAGCAGATGTGTAAATCTTTTCCCCCATCTATCCAGTGCCCTAGAATCCCTGTCAGAGGGGGTAGGTTTTTTTGCAGTGGAAGCCTTGACCCCTTTAGGACCATGAGAAATAGTTTCTGGGTCTGCAGTAGGGTTTTTGAAAAGAAATTTATGAGAGTCAGGGACCCTGTAGTATCTGTCCGGCTTAACAGGAGCTGGAGGTAAGGAGTCAGGGGTCAGACTAGACTCTGAGAACACATCTACAATGTCTAACACAGGTGGAATAGCTAGAAGCCTGTGTTGAGGTAGTAAAAGGAAGTCTCTGAGCCTCTTCTTAGATTCTGAAAAATCTTGGCTCTCCCAGTGGAAGTGCTCCCTCATGGTATGCAAGGTTTCCCCAAAAGAGTAGTCCTCAGGAGGAGAAGCTGAAGGAATTGATTCTTCAGCATCAGAATCCTCATGGGGGGGAAGAGAATATTCCTGATAAGAAGAGGAATCAGAAGAAATGGAAACCTGATCTGAAGATTCATAGTCTGTCTCTTGCCTAGGCCTCTTATCAGGAGGGAGATGGGAACCCCTGATCAAGGGATGGGAACCCCTGATCAAGGTAATTAAGTCTTCGGCCATTTTGAGCATCTGTTTTTTTGGGCATGGAGGCCTGTCCATGTGGCTGGTGAACTTGTTTCTTTGCCTTTAACTGTGTTTTAGTCTTTGCCTTTGAAGTTGGTTTAATATACAATTGTTTTGGTCTGAATACACCCTCAGAAGCCGATGCCTGCTCAGCGGCTCCGGACCCATCTGAGGGAACAATCTCCAAGGGTCCAATACCTTGAGTTTCCAGCGGCTTAGCCGACTCCACGTGGGAGTCTGTATCGGCCTGCGACTCTAAAGTAGCGGGCGTCAGGGGCTGCGAAAGTGCCTCACTGAGAACTGGCGACGTGCTTAGCAGAAGCTTCGTCGTCGGTTTTGCACCTCGGTTGCCTGTCTTTTTCTTTGCATTTTTTGTGAACTCCAGTAGTCGGATGGCTATCCGACGACATTGTATAATTAAATCTTCACCCAAAGTAGCTTAATACAAAATCGTACCGATGCTTAATAGTGCGTTGGTTAAATCTAGCACAAAACCGACAACTAGAAACGTCGTGGTCAGGGCCTAGGCAAGGAATACAGTAATAATGAAAGTCCTTATGAGGTATTTGCTTCCCACAAGAAATACAATTATTAACTTTTTCTGACATCAGTAAAAAGCAAGAAAAAAAGTTTCCCCAATGGGGTACTTAGCTTTTAATGAAGACTTTGGATCTGAAACTCGAACACGAAAATCTCAGGAGTCGGCCGACAGGCACTTGCGAACTGCTTCTGCTTTGGGCACCGCGCGGCAAGAAAGACTGAAGAAAATGGCATCGGCTGCATCTTTTATACCCCTGATGACCTGATGTCAGGGAAGAGGCGACAGCAACCGAAGCAGGACCCAAGACTTTGGAATTCAGGCCGATTGAGGGCAACCTGCCAGCAGGATAACCCAAATGTAATGACTGCAACAGTGAAACACGAAGAACATCTGCACCTTTACGTAAAATTCCCTGATGCTAGGTACAAGCATGGTGTGGGTCTTTCTTCTCTATCTGCTGCCTTTGGTAAGTAATCACTTGTACGACCCATATCACCAGACGCCCACTGCATGTGAGACACACACTCACCCTTGCACACAAGACTGCTCTGGACAGAACATACCTAGAGGTTAACAGGGACTGTGGCAACCCATCCAAGACTTGTCTGAAAAACACTAAAGATGTAAAGGCTGTTGACCGATACAGCTAAGCACAATGCGTTTTACACCTCCACCAACTCCCTAAGAAAACCTATCTTTCAGAACTGTAATAAGACAGTAAGAACAAGGATGATGCAAGCATCTAGTGTTGATCACAAGTAGGTCACGTGACTAAACTTAAATAAATCTACAAGCAGGGGCGGCTCGTGGCATCGGGCTGCCGGACTGCAGCCCCCTCAAATTAAAAAAGAAAACAAAAAAAAAAAAGAAAACAAAAAGGGATGCAAGGAGACGTCTGTGCACTTTTAAAGTGCACAGACACGCTGAGAGGATACATCGCATCCGGACTGCAGCAGCAACAGCCAGAACACTCTCGGGAGGGAGCTTGGGATCTCGTCGTCGGGAAGGAGCTTTACTGGGATCTCGCGGGTCTTTGTGAGTATTGCGCAGGCAGGATATGGTATGGAGAACAGACAGGTAAGTGTATGGTGCATTTTACTTTATGTGTTGGTGCTTGTAACTGGAGTTGTGTATGTGTTTGCTGGTGCTTGTAACTGGAGTTGTGTATGTGTTTGCTGGTGCTTGTAACTGGAGTTGTGTATGTGTTTGCTGGTGCTTGTAACTGGAGTTGTGTATGCGTTTGCTGGTGCTTGTAACTGGAATTGTGTATGTGTTTGCTGGTGCTTGTAACTGGAGTTGTGTATGTGTTTGCTGGTGCTTGTAACTGGAGTTGTGTATGTGTGTGTATGTGTGTGTGTGTGTGTGTGTGTGTGTGTGTGTGTGTGTGTGTGTGTGTGTAAATGCCCCAGGTGCTCATGGTGGTGTGGTAGGGAATACCTCAGGCTTGAACCCTGTACCCTGTATGCAGGTGTTAAAGACTTGAGTTCCCTACCCACCACCATTTGTAAAAAAATTGCAGATTTTTGCCTCATATTTGATCTGAGCTGTTCCTCATAATATCTGTGGTTTGTAAATGTTGCAATGCTTTATATTTGATGGTGTAGTAGTAGCATTGTTGCCTCACAGCTGCAGGTTCTCAGGTTTGATTCTTGGCTGGGGTTCCTTCTTTGTGGGGTCCGTATCTTCTCCTGTGTTTGTGTGGGTTTGCTTTTGTGTCCTCCCATGTTACAAAGACATGTCTGCATTATTTCTTCCTGGGCCTCTGCTGAAAATTGTTTTTTTGTTCCAAGTCAGACTGCCCTGATTAACAAATGTTAAATAAAATTGACAGGCATTTGAATTTCAGACTTCAGGTTTCTGAATGTTTAATTCCTCACAGATTTGATGGTGCAGTGGTAGTATTGTTGCCTCACAGCTATAGGTTTTCTGGTTTGATTCTTGGTTGGGGTGGCTTCTGTGTGGAGTCTGCATCTCCTCCCTGTGTTTGTGTGGATTTGCTCTGGTGCCCTGCCATTTTACAAAGACGTGTCTGCAGTATTAATCCCTGCGTCTCTGCTGAAAATTGTTTTTGTTCTGTCCGCAGTAAAATTGGCCGGCATTTGAATTTCAGACTTCAGGTTTCTGAATGTTTAATTCCTTGCAGATTTGATGGTGCAGTGGTAGTATTGTTGCCTCACAGCTATAGGTTTTCTGGTTTGATTCTTGGTTGGGGTGGCTTCTGTGTAGAGTCTCCATCTCCTCCCTGTGTTTGTGTGGATTTGCTCTGGTGCCCTGCCATTTTACAAAGACGTGTCTGCAGTATTAATCCCTGCGTCTCTGCTGAAAATTGTTTTTGTTCTGTCTGCAGTAAAATTGACTGGCATTTGAATTTCAGACTTCAGGTTTCTGAATGTTTAATTCCTTGCAGATTTGATGGTGCAGTGGTAGTATTGTTGCCTCACAGCTATAGGTTTTCTGGTTTGATTCTTGGTTGGGGTGGCTTCTGTGTGGAGTCTGCATCTCCTCCCTGTGTTTGTGTGGATTTGCTCTGGTGCCCTGCCACTTTACGAAGACGTGTCTGCAGTATTAATCCCTGCGTCTCTGCTGAAAATTGTTTTTGTTCTGTCCGCAGTAAAATTGACCGGCATTTGAATTTCAGACTTCAGGTTTCTGAATGTTTAATTCCTTGCAGATTTGATGGTGCAGTGGTAGTATTGTTGCCTCACAGCTATAGGTTTTCTGGTTTGATTCTTGGTTGGGGTGGCTTCTGTGTAGAGTCTGCATCTCCTCCCTGTGTTTGTGTGGATTTGCTCTGGTGCCCTGCCATTTTACAAAGACGTGTCTGCAGTATTAATCCCTGCGTCTCTGCTGAAAATTGTTTTTGTTCTGTCCGCAGTAAAATTGACCGGCATTTGAATTTCAGACTTCAGGTTTCTGAATGTTTAATTCCTTGCAGATTTGATGGTGCAGTGGTAGTATTGTTGCCTCACAGCTATAGGTTTTCTGGTTTGATTCTTGGTTGGGGTGGCTTCTGTGTGGAGTCTGCATCTCCTCCCTGTGTTTGTGTGGATTTGCTCTGGTGCCCTGCCATTTTACAAAGACGTGTCTGCAGTATTAATCTCTGCTGAAAATTGTTTTTGTTCTGTCCGCAGTAAAATTGACCGGCATTTGAATTTCAAACTTCATGTTCTTCAGAATACATAGTAGCACAACCTTTTTTCTAGCAATTTTCTAAGTTTTTAAGATGAATATTTTGAATTTGTCCCTATTTTTGGGACTGTATTCCCCCATTATTGGCTTCGTCAGGTTTTTGTGCTAAGGTTGACAGCTATGGCAAGAACTGAATTCACTGAATATGGACTGTAGAATTGTGCATATTTACTGATAAAGGTGCACTGTAGAATTGTGCATATTTACTGATAATGGTGGACTTTAGAATTGTGCATATTTACTAATAATGGTGGACTGTGGAATTGTGCATATTTACTAATAATGGTGGACTGTAGAATTGTGTATATTTACTAATAATGGTGGACTGTGGAAGTCTGAGTAGACTTTTTATGATAAATGTTCTCAACTGGGCAGTTTTGCCATTATGGGTGCATATGTTTTGTTTCATTGCTTACTGGAAAAATGTTCAAAACAAATTTAAAACACCCTCTAACAAGTGTACTGTATTGTACAAGGAATATAATTTTAGTACAATGAGGAAGGTGTATCAAAGAGCACATGTATGTTTCATATGCAAGGGGCCTATGATTCAAAACAGCCCAAAATTAATCTTTATCTGCTACTGGCAAAATGTATTTTCTTTGAATGTGGGTTTCAATGCTGTTTCAATGAATGTGAGTTTCAAGGGCAGAGAAGTTTTAATGCTAAGTTTTCATTGTGAGACTGCATTGCTTTGTTTAACAGATGACTTAATGTTTGTGCTGTAAAATACAAAATAAAACTTTCAAATGAAGTCCAATCATTGAAGTAAAGCAGTATGCACATTAGTGTTTATGGTAAATGGAGTGAAATAGCCAAGTAATGGTTAATTGGAATGGCTGCAGAGGCTCCAGTTCAACCATTATTTTGTCAGGGGGGGGGAAGGGCAGCAAACTCAGACAGGCCCAGCTGAACTATACCTCCCAACTGTCCAGATTTTCAAAGAATGAATAGATTTTTGCTTATTTTTGGTTTGTTGTTCATAAAATTTGTAGTTTTAATTCCTAAATGATTTGCCAGAAGTCACTAAATAATAAGTTTCAGACTTCATAACCTTCATAAAAATGCATGTTAAAGTAAGAGCCGTTCTATCAACTGTCTCAATTTATACAAGAGCAATTTTAGTACTGTTTATATGTGCCCCCAATATATTTGGCCTTGTTCAGATTTACTGCATTAACAGGTTGAGAGGTACATGCAAATAAATTGCTTTATAGAATTAGGCACAGCCAACCTCTCAACTGTCCCCAATTTTTGGCTCAAAATGTTGCTCTTCCCCCTAATAATCCCTCCAAAAATAGCAATTTTGGAAGAAAACATGGAGGGTTTACAATTAAGAAATAACTGTAATAATCAAAGTTATAGATTACTTGAAATGCATGTAGATTCTTTTATTTTGTCAGCTGCTCAAGGTAGCAGTACTAATATTAAAGTGTCCCTTCTTTGACAGGTAGAAGCTGTATTGTGTGTCTATTTTATATTTTTGCATCACATTTTTGGTCCATTTTTCATAAAATTGTGTTTTTTGGCAAATTAGTGACAAATCACTAAAGACTGAAGTTAGAAAATGACAGACATTTGAGTTTCAGATTTTATACCCTTCAGAAAATTCATACTAATGCAAGACCTATTCTATTATCTTTCTAAGTTTATTAGAGCAATATTTAAAAATTGTCCTTATTGTTGTGCCTTTGTCCCACTTCTGTGTATGGCTTTGTCCAGATTTCTTGCTCTTGAGGTTGAGAGGTATGACAAATGTGTCAGGGCCATCACGGTCAGCCAGCGAGATTTCAAATTGTGACATGCTTGTTGCACCCCACTCCCCCATGTAGTGACTCTGGATGTGTCCAAGCAAGGCAAGGAGTAGTTGTATCTACCTTGGATGGGGAGGACACACTGCATAAGTACTACAGTGGCTTTTCATCTGTCCTTGATTTTGCAGAATGGTCTGGTTTCTGTCATATTTTTGTACTGTTGATTTATGCTTATTACTCAGATTTATGCTTATTACTCAAAGTGCCTGTTGCTCTGTGTTTAAGTAGCAATGCTTTAATGACCATAAGGTAAGCTTGTCTGACATCGTAAGATGCAAGTAAGCTTTAATAAGCATACTGTTAAAGAATTGCCAACATTGAAAGCCTTTCTGTTGTTGCCATGCAGAGAATACTTGACTAGATAATGTATAAGCCTTGGGTATTAAAGGACAGGATTCCATTATTTTAAAAAGCTCATTACACTTGTTGGAGACTTCCAGTCATCTCTACAGACTTTACCCGTAAACTAAACAGAATGCCAATCATGTGTGGTCCATAACCTGTACAGTAATCCTTTAAGCAATGTATCTTGAGCTTGTTTCTTGTTTGCTTTTCATTTTTACTTTTATCATGTTTTCCCCATGAAACAAGTTGTCAGGCAGCAGGTCTTTTTGGATAAGAAACATTTTTACAAGTGGGAGCATCACATAGATTTCTACTTTCAGCATGTTGCTTGGTACTTTAATAAAGCTGAATATATTATAATTAGAACTGCAGTGCAAGGAGAAGTGGTTTGAGTTGAGTGCTTCTGGTTTTTCTTATACTTGATTTTGACTGGCATTCCAGTAATGTATTTAAAAAGTAATTTATTGTTTCATGCCTCACAACCTTTTGTTTCCATCTAGATATTAAGTAAGCTGTCATGCAGCCAATGCATTGAAATATTTTTATTCTTCTACACTTATTTTTGTCTTGATTGGACTTTCATAATGATGGTTTGCCACCCAGGGCAGCGTATTTAATTAAAGTTAGTTTTTTGTGGTTTTGTGCATAGCTCCTCCCCTTTATGGTTGACCACACCCCTTCCCTTTGACCCCACCCATTCAGCGTCTCCTGCAGCCCCCCTGTGATTTGAAGTCACCAGCCGCCACTGTCTACAAGGTCTTTATGGTTGCACAGAACACCAAACTATGACACTAAAGTTATAGTAGGGCCCTCACCTGTTACCCTGAAAAGGTGCAGTAGCAGACCCCTCTTGACTTGGACATGCAATCTAGCCAGCAACACTTAGAAATCTGGACCCTCAGCCAAGTGACCACATCACAAAAAATAGCAGAAGCAACTCCTCTAAAGAAGGCTGCAGAAACTAACACACCTGTGGGAGGATGTGCCCTGACAGGTGCATGTAAAAAGTCTTGCCTGTTAAATCATACCTAAATCCAATGCAACCTGAAACTCAGTTGGAAAAAAAAGTTAATGTGAAAACAGAAATGCATAATATGCTAAGGGTGAAATAAAGAATCTGCTCCATCTTCTTAAACTCTACAGTCCTAGAAGTTAAGCAAATAGCTTGCTTCCTGGTCCGCACAATGTGAATTCCCCCTCAGTTCTAAAGATGAATATTCAAGGATGGCAGTTGGATGCTTGGTTTAAGGTAATACTGGTCATCATTTCTGGTATAAACTTAGAATTAGCAGACAAGACTACCCTTATCTTTAGGAAAGATCATGTACATCTCAGTGCACATAACAGCACACATTTACAATACCCATTTAAACTACGGCACAGTTATAAGGAGAAATGCCTTACAAGTGAGGAATCTCAAACAAAATAAAAATGCAAGATGTAAAGAAGTGTAAATAAGCATTTCCAATACAAAGATAAGATTCTACGATGAAAAAAACAGCCCTCTTAATGAGGACAGTATGAAACACTCATTTTACAGATATTTTAAACACCAGTTTAGAAGGCCAAGGTAAGCAGTGGGAAACAAGCTGACTAAGCAGAACAGAAAAAAGTCTTAATAAGATGCTCCTTTCTGGCACCAAAACAGAAAGACAATCAGCTCCATGGTGCAGAGAGCTGGATGCCTGACTACAGTCTCAGTGACAAAGATTTAGCTAGCCAAGTCCGAGCACTGAAGGAGCTGGCTGGGGACGGCAGGCTGTGTAACACAGGGATGGGTAAGAAGTTCAGTCTTTCTGTGAACACCACCTACAACATGTTACATGTATAACAGCAGAACAGTCAAGGACAGGTGTTTCACCATGCTGAGCAGCGTGACAGCAGTGTAGCCAGATTAGAGTGTGTGTGTAAGCCTCAGGTCTAAGCCTCAAACAGTGAGTGCAATATGATACATTTTAAAATGAAAATTACCTGCCCTAAAATGCTAGGCATCAGCATATGCTTGTATGTATTATTCTTCAGCTATGGTTTTCATCTCTATGCATGACAAAAAATGTGTGTTAAGGAACAGTACATCTGTCTACTGCACATGGCACAGTCCTGTACTACACGTATAAACTATACAAGGCACAGTACAGTTCATGCTAAGACTGCCATACTACATTACTTATTTTTTTATGAGGAAATGTAGCATGCTCAGGAGCTTTTTTTTTCTTTTCCGTAAACTACATTTCACATTTCATATGGTTTACAAAGTCCATTGAACATGCGGAAGAAACAGACAAATGTAGGTTTTGTAAAACCGAACGTGAAATAGTCCTACACCTCACTGCTGGTTGTGACATACTAATAGCAGAAGGACTGTATACTGAAAGGCATAATAATGTGGAAAGACTGTTGCACTGGGGATTGTGCAAACATTATGGTATTGAAGTGGCTGAAAAACACTGGAAACATGAGCCACAAAGCATCATAGAAAATGATGAAGTTGATATCACATGGGATCACCCATTACCAACAGTTCAAAAGTCAGATGCTAGGAAAAACAGATATAGTGGTCTACGAAAAGAAGACAAAAGTAGCACTGATCATGGAAATCGCCACACCCAGTGACTACAGTGTGTTGCATACAGAGAGACACAAAGTCATAAAACATCAGGATCTGAAGGCAGAAATGAGAGCAGTGTGGAAGAAGGATACCCAGACAGTTCCAACAGCAGCAGGAGCAACGATGGTTATAAAAAAGAATCTACAATCGTATTAAGATGCGTTACCAATCCATGTAACCCCATGTGAAATGCAGGAGTAATTACTGGGCACATTGCTGGTGCCATGAAGAACTCTTTTGGCTGACATCAAAGACTGAAAATACTAATTTCATGAATTTTAATCATACTTTGACTTAAGAATGGGGTCCATTCTTGTCATGGTATTAGAAATCCAAAGGATTTGGAGAAATAAAAAAAAAAACAAACGTATTTGCAAAATGGGAAATGCATTTGCAACTGCAAACATGATATAATATACTGCTGCAATTTTTACCCAATGTTCAAGACTTGTATGTCCCCTTTATTTATTTTCCAATTACCCCCTCATCCAGTTGAGGGTTGCATGGGAGTTGCATCCTATCCTGGAACTGACACAAGACAGATCTAATCCTAAACAGGATGTCAGCTCATTAAATCCACAAAACATGTACTTTAACCATTTACACACACACACACATGGATATGGTAGTGTACTTATGTGAGATTTAATGACTAATGCTGGGTCTGTAACAGCAACGTGATTACAGATTTTTTTCAGTACTTTACTATAACATGTGGAGAGTTGGACAAGATCATCAAACTTTCAGAAAAGCAAATGCGCAACGTGCAAAGTACAACTGAAATGCACTTATTCCCAGAGTAAGTGGAAACCTCAGTGATAAACTGAAGGAGTTTCTATGAAGTCACCAAACAGAGCAGTTATCTATTTTTAGCTGCATATGGATAGTTATTTCAGTTTTCAGTGCAACAGCAGTGATTCCTCCTCTGCATTACAACACGTTTGACATGACAGTGACAAGTTTTCAAAGTGTGCTGCACGTGTAATGTAATATTTCCATACAGAATCAAAACACTACATGGAA
Source organism: Protopterus annectens (assembly GCF_019279795.1). NCBI lineage: Eukaryota > Metazoa > Chordata > Ceratodontiformes > Protopteridae > Protopterus > Protopterus annectens. Next base: position 101,264,800 of record NC_056747.1, read on the forward strand.
AGTTTAGAACTCCTCTAGTTTACCTACAAGAAATATTTTCTTAGATAAATGAAGATTTCTTAGTATACATAACATTGAGGCACAACTGTTAAAACAACAGAAGAGAGCTGACGGTGTCTGATTTCAAACACGTAAGACAAGTGTTACTTGCTAAATGGTAGTGTCAGCGACTCACCTGTAATGCTGAAAGATTAGATGTCTGTGGGGACTATTCCCACATGAGCTGCTTGAAGGCATTTTCCAGTACTGACACTATGGGAGTGGGGGTGCAGCACCTGAATGAACCATCTTTCAGGTAGGATAGTAAACTGAATTCTCACCTGACCTACCTGCTGATACCTTACGTGAATGTAAAATGGCACTTGCATAAAACAGCAGCAAAATTTCACCTGTGCCTTGGCAAATTTCCTTACTTAATATGAATAGCACCTTAGGTCTCCCTGAAATCAGGCCATTAGTCTAGTGGAACAAACTCAATCAAAAAAGCATAAACGACTAAAAAAGGAGATAGCTGGTACTATTTATACAAAACATGACAAGCAGATATACTGCCCATTTTCCAATATGTGGCTTATGGAACAATATCACGTCAGGCACGCAACAACAGCACAGTGTCTTATTATGCCTTCGGAAAACAGCCTACTCCTAAACAGTTTCATTGTAAGAGGCTGTTAAACCTCTAGCTGTAAAACAGCCAAATGCAGGAGTAAATGTGGTCTTCTCCATCATGTACTACCTGCACCTGTTAACTGTACATGCATAAATTGCATTTTATTGTAGGAAGAGAATGTTGACAACAGCAACCACAACTACTAAAGAAAATGTAGTGCTACTCCAATGTACGCCAAAGTACAAACTGCCTAAAACCACAGCAACCTTAAATGATGTAGCACTTCTGATGGATGGAACAACAGCAGGTACCTCTGATAAAAGTGCCAAATGCTGAAAATGTGAAAATAGCGCCACTTGTTTTATGTCCTAGACTCATACAGGTATGCTAAGATTAGCTGGGAAGTTCAGATTTCAAGCAGCCTGTACTGTAGTCAAACAATTTGCAAATGTCTTTACAGTGTCTAATGTGGTGCTGTAAACTGGGGCAGAAGAAACCAACAGTGAGCTCAGCTCATACTTTAAAATACAAAAGCAAGCCACTTTTAAAAACCTTGACAAAGTGACTTGAGATGATTTCATGCAGGGATTTGACAGCTGACTGACAACGCCCAGCTGCAGCTTAGCAAAAGGAGCCTGGCCGATTGAAGGGGGTGGGACACAACATGGTCAAAAGATGCATTCACTGAACCTAGTCCAGATGTACTTTAAAGTCTGATGCTGAAAAGAACAGGTTCCAATGAAAGTCAGAGGAAGCTAAATGTGTTTCTCAGAAGTGACAATTTAACTGCAAATAGGGTAGTAACTTTGAAACTGTAACGCAGACAAGTCTTCCTCCTCCAAGGTGCAACAACCTTGAGGTTACAATAAACAAGTTAAGGAGATGTTGGGGGTGACACGTCCCAAATATATGGGAGCCCAGGAGTGTCTGGTCCTCCACTGCAAAATTGCTTTTAATATTTAACAATGGGTTCTGCATCTCACTGTATCATTTTTTTCCACCGAAAGTTGCAAAGTATCAAGGTTCATAGTATCAAGTGTTGAACGTCAGACAGAGCAAGCACAAAGATGCCGACATGCATACACAGCAGGAGCACAACTTTACCAGCACATGATTGTCATGTCACTTCTGAAACATCCCACAAAGTCAGAAGACAAAAATGGCATCAGTGACACTTCCAACAAGGGATACCCATTCTGCACATGCTCTGATCATTCGTTTTTAATCAGGTAATGTCGGCACAGCATGATTTTTTTTTTTTTTTTTTTTTAAGACAAAGACCTTGGACATTAGATCTGGTAGTTACCAAGTATATAACCAGGGACTTGGACTGAAACCTATGGTTTAAAAGATGATTAACACCCGACAGCCTTAATGATATAACTAGGGACTGAGACTGAAACCTACGGTTTAAAAGATAAACTGGTAACGCCCTGCAGCCTTAACCATATAACTAGGGACTGAGACTGAAACCTATGGTTTAAAAGATGAAGCCTGGTAACGCCCTGCAGCCTTAACCATATAACTATGGACTGAGACTGAAGCCTATGGTTTAAAGATAAACTGGTAACGCCCTGCAGCTTTAACCATATAACTAGGGACTGAGACTAAAACCTACGGTTTTAAAAGATGGAGCCTGTTAATGCCCCATAGTCTTAATCACCCCTCTCCGCTCTCTACATTATGGTTTGGCTAAAGGACAAGGCAGCATACCTGACAAACAACTGCAAATCTGCACATTTTCTGGGCAATGAGAGGAACACAGATTGCAGACAGAAGACACAATGATGAAATAAATGACAGGCAGAGAAACACAAAATGTCGAGTGACAGGGACTTTTATCAATGATCGGCTGCATAAATGTTAGTTAGGTCTTTCAGCTGAACTCTGTCTTACTCCACTTTACTGTTAACATGGTGGTGGTGGTGGTTAGGGGAGGGCTGCAACCACCCATGAGTTTTTCTTTTTTCTTATGTGCATATTCAAGACCACTTACTTTTTTTAGATAATTAAAACAAAGGCTTCCACTACAAAATATTCATAAAAGATGACAAAAAACTGAATAACCTTAAAAGAAAAACAAAGCCATCTACAAAGGGATATCACACTGCATGCTACTACTTGGGAATTAATAAAGTTTAGCCACACTGACACCTATTCTTCCCAGTCATTAACCCCCCCCCCCCCCCATTTTAATGTCCGCTGCCAATCTTCAGAAAAGTCAAGGTATTTTTGTGCCCTACAGCACAATACATTAGCACCAAGCTGACTCTATAATTCAGGCCTGACATGGTTAATAACATAAATTTGCATATTAATGTGCTACAAAACAGAGGAACGTTCTCCAAAGTATTAAGGATAATATAATTCTTCCAAAGTGCAATGTGATGACTCTACAGTGTAAGTACATAATTCCTAAGCTGTAAGGAACTCTTTTTAATGAACCAAAATTGCCTTTAAAAGTTATACAGCATATATCTGGAGTTAATTATTTCAGTCCAAGATTATAAACTACAACACTGAAAAGGAAGTTGATGAAGTTAAAGGCTGGTTTAAAAGAGCGAAGGGAAAACTTAATAATACATCTGTGTACACAAAGTAAAGATTTTCAGAGCCATCCTGCCAGGAAAGGCTCAGCATAAAGATCTACATACTCTGCAGAAGCTACACCATGCCAATCTGCATTTAACATGAACTTCTTTTGAAAATTCCATGTGGTCAGTTGCCAGGTTAGGTGAGATGCATTCACTTTGATCTTCTGCTATCATCAGCTTCAAAGACAGAAGCAAGGGTATTTTCTCCAAAGTTGTCTGCAAATTCTTGCAGACACAGAACCGTTAGCATATAACATGGGGCCGAAAATCAGGGCAATGAAATGACTCACACAAGTGGGAAAAATCATATTTCAGCATACACTTTGGATTCCATCTCCTGCTACACATTTACTTGTAAGCTACTTTTGCTGTTAGGCAGTAATGAGCCTCTTTTCAAGAATGAACTGTATTTCGGGTCACATTTCTGAAAGTAATACCCAAGCAATCATGGGTAACATGTACAAGTTTCAAAATTAAACAGGGCAGCCCATTTTGGTGAACATGACTTTCTGGCAGGCAATCATACTATGGTTTCGTCTGCATTCTTCTTCATCAGTTTTGCTGATAGTAAGGAATGCTGGGTAGAATAGTTGCCCTTCGAATCAGGAATCATTAAGCGAACTTTTTGATTGGTTCTCCTCCATTCTGTATACAACTGGCAATGATAGCGGAATGATACCTGAAGAACAAAAGGAGGACTATAAATGATTCTGTGATTTCCTTCCAACAAATCAATTTTTAAACTATATAGAAAATAAGTGTTGCTACACATTTAAATAAAGTTCATACTCTAACATGCCACCTTAGCTTATAACCAAGTCACTTCTGATGATGGTTAAAAACAAAATCAGATTTCAGTTTGAAATTCTAGACCAGCATTATTGACAGTAAATCAGTTTTGTCCACTCACTGTACTTGGTCTTTACTTTAAAACACATACTCAAAACTTGAATTAAAGAAGTCTAATATACAATGCAAATGAAATTAAACCTACTAAAGAGTTTTAAGAAAATGCATTTTTAGCAGAACATAAAGAAGTCTAGAAACAGCTGATGCTGATTATAATTATACTCGATACTGCAGTTTCATGGTAACGTCCTACACTTACAGTGCTACTTCATGGTAACAACCTTGTACAATAACAGTGCTATTTCATGGTAATGTCCTACATTTACAGTGCTACTTCATGGTAATGTTCTACATTTACAGCACTACTTCATGGTAATATCCTACATCTACAGTGCTACTTTATGGTAATGTTCTCTTACATTTACAGCACTACTTTATGGTATTGTCCTCTTACATTAACAGTGCTACTTCATGGTAATGTCCAACATTTACAGCGCTACTTCATGGTAATGTCCTACATTTACAACGCTACGTTATGGTAATGTTCTCTTATATTAACAGTCCTACTTCATGGTAATGTCATCTTATATTAAAAATGCTACTTCATGGTAATGACCTCATATAATAACAGTGCTACTTCATGGTAATGACCTCATACATTAACAGCGCTACTTCATGGTAATGACCTCATATGATAACAGTGCTACTTCACGGTAATGACCTTGTAAATAACAGTGCTACTTCATGGATAACTTCCTCCCTCAAGAACACTGCTACTTCATGGTAACATTCCTCCTACATTAACAGCAGTACTTCATGGTAATGACCTAATACAATAACAGTGCAACTTCATGGTAACATTCCTCCTACATTAACAGTGCTACTTCATGGTAATGACCTCATACAATAACAGTGCAACTTCATGGTAATGACCTCGTACAATAACAGTGCTACTTCATGGATAACTTCCTCCTTTCATTAACACTGTTAATTCACGGTAACATTCCTCCCTACATTAAACAGCGCTATTTCATGGCAATGACCTCATACAATAATAGTGCTATGTCATAGTAACCTCCTCCTACATTAACAGCGCTACTTCATGGTAATGACCTTGTACAGTAGCAGTGCTACTTCACGGTAATGACCTCGTACAATAACAGTGCTACTTCATGGTAACTTCCTCCTACATTAACAGCACTACTTTACGGTTAAGACCTCGTACAACAACAGTGCAACTTCATAGTAATTTCCTCCTACATTAACAGCGCTAGTTCATGGTAATGACCTCGTACAATAACAGTGCTACTTCATGATAACGTCTTCCTAAATTAACAGTGATACTTCATGGTAACTTCCTCCTACAGTAACAGTGCTACTTCATGGTAATGACCTCGTACAATAAGTGCAATGTCATAGTAACTTCCTCCTACATCAACAGCGTTACTTCATGGTACTTACCTCATACAATAACAGTGCTACTTCATGGCGACTTCCTCCTACATTAACAGTGCTACTTCATGGTAATGACCTCGTACAATAACAGTGCAACTTCATGGTAATGACCTTGTACATTAACAGTGCTATTCATGGCAATGACCTCGTACAATAACAGTGCAACTTCATGGTAATGTTCTCATATATTAACAGTGCTACTTCACGGTAATGACCTTGTAAAATAACAGTGCTACTTCATAGATAACTTCCTTCCTCAAGAACACTGCTACTTCATGGTAACATTTCTCCTACATTAACAGCAGTACTTCATGGTAATGACCCCATACAATAACAGTGCTACTTCATGGTAATGACCTCGTACATTAATAGCGCTATTCATGGTAATGACCTCATACGACAACAGTGCTACTTCATGGTTATGACCTTGTACAATAACAGAGCTACTTCATGGTAACTTCCTCTTACATTAACAGTGCTACTTCATGGTAATGACCTCATACAATAACAGTGCAACTTCATAGCAACTTCCTCCTACATTAACAGCGCTAGTTCATGGTAATAACCTCGTACAATAACAGTGCATCTTCATAGTGACTTCCTCCAACATTAACAGGGGTACTTCATGGTAATGACCTCGTACAACAGTGCTACCTCATAACGTCCTCCTAAATTAACAGTGATACTTCATGGTAACTCCTTCCTACAGTAATAGTGCTACTTCATGGTAATGACCTCGTACAATAACAGTGCAACTTCATAATAACTTCCTCCTACATCAACAGCGCTACTTCATGATAATTACCTCATACAATAACAGTACTACTTCATGGTAATGACCTCGTACAATAACAGTGCTACTTCATGGTGACTTCCTCCTACATTAACAGTGCTACTTCATGGTAATTACCTCATACAATAACAGTGCTACTTCACGGTAATGACCTTGTACAATAACAGTGCTACTTCATGGATAACTGGATAACTTCCTCCTTCAAGAACACTGCTACTTCATGATAACATTTCCTTCTACATGAACCACAGTACTTCATGGTAATGACCTCACAGAATAACAGTGCTACTTCATGGAAATGACCTCATACAATAACAGTGCTACTTCATGGTAACATTCCTCCTACATTAACAGTGCTACTTCATGGTAATGACCTCATACAATAACAGTGCTACTTCATGGTAATGACCTTGTACATTAACAGCGCTATTCATGGTAATAACCTCATACGAGAACAGTGACTTCACGGCAATGACCTTGTACAATAACACTGCTACTTCATCAATATTCCTCCTTTCATTAACACTGCCAATTCATGGTAACATTCCTCCCTACATTAAACAGCGCTACTTCATGGTAATGACCTCATACAATAACAGTGCTACTTCATGGTAATGATCTCGTACATTAACAGTGCTACATCATGGTAATGACCTCATATGATAATGCTACTTCATGGTAATGGCCTCACACAATAACAGGGCTACTTCATGGTAAAGGCCACGTAAAATAACAGTCCAACTCCATAGTAACTTCCTCTTACATTAACAGTGGCAAGTTCCACCTAGATTAACAGTGCTACTTCATGGTAATGACCTCATACAATAACAGTGTAACTTCATAGTAACTTCCTCCTACATTAAAAGAGCTACTTCATGGTAATGACCTCGTACAGTAACAGTGCTACTTCATGGTAAAGACCTCGTGCAATAACAGTGCAACTACATAGTAACTTCCTCTTACATTAACAGTGGTACTTCATGGTAATGACCTCATACAATAGCAGTGCTACTTCATGGTAATGACCTCGTACAATAACAATGCAACTTCACGGTAATGTTCTTGTACATTAACAGTGCTACTTCACGGTAATGACATCGTACAATAACAGTGCTACTTCACGGTAATGACCTCGTACAATAACAGTGCTACTATGCGGTAATGACCTCGTACAATAACAGTGCTACTACGCGGTAATGACCTTGTACAATAACAGTGCTACTTCATGATAACGTCCTCCTACAATAACAGTGATACTTATTGATAACGTCCTCCTACATTAACAGCGCTACTTCATGGTAATGACCTCGTACAGTAATAGTGCTACTTCACGGTAATGACTTCGTAGAATAACAGTGCTACTTCATGGTAAAGACCTCGTACAATAACAGTGCTCCTTCATAGTAACTTCCTCCTACATTAACAGTGCTACTTCATGGTAATGACCTTGTATAATAACAGTACTACTTCATGGTAACTTCCTCCTACATTAACAGTGCTACTTCAACCTCATACAATAATAGTGCAACTTCATGGTAATGTTCTTACATATTAACAGTGCTACTTCAGGGTAATGACCTCGTACAATAACAGTGCTACTTCATGGTAATAACCTCATACAATAACAGTGCTACTTTATGGTAATGACTTCGTACAATAACAGTGCTACTTCATGATAACGTCCTCCTACATTGACAGTGCTACTTCAAGGTAATGACCTTGTACAATAACAGAGCAACTTCATAGTAACATCTTCCTACATTAACAGCGCTACTTCATGGTAATGACCTCGTACAGTAACAGTGCTACTTCACGGTAATGACCTCGTGCAATAACAGTGCTACTTCAAAGCAACTTCTTCCTACATTAACAGTGCTACTTCATGGTAAAGACTTTGTCAATAACAGTGCAACTTCATGGTAACGTCCTCCTACATTAACAGTGATACTTCATGGTAAACATTAACAGTGCTACTTCATGGTAAAGACTTTGTGCAATAACAGTGCAACTTCATGATAACGTCCTCCTACATTAACAGTGATACTTCATGGTAACTTCCTCCTACATTAACAGCACTACTTCATGGTAATGACCTTGTACAATAACAGTGCAAATCCATAGTAACTTCCTCCTACATTAACAGCACTACTTCACTAACAGTACTACTTCATGGTAAACCTCGTACAATAACAGTGCAACTTCATAGTAACTTCCTCCTACATTAACAGTGCTAGTTCATGGTAATGACCTCGTACAATAACAGTGCAACTTCATAGTGACTTCCTCCTACATTAACAGGGGTACTTCATGGTAATGGCCTCGTACAATAACAGTGCTACTTCATGATAAAGTCCTCCTAAATTAACAGTGATACTTCATGGTAACTTCCTCCTACAGTAACAGTGCTACTTCATGGTAATGACCTCGTACAACAACAGTGCTACTTCATGGTAATGACATCGTACAATAACAGTGCTCCTTCATGGTAATGACCTCGTACAATAACAGTGCTACTTCATAACGTCCTCCTAAATTAACAGTGATACTTCATGGTAACTTCCTCCTACATTAACGGTGCTACTTCAAGTTAATGACCTCATACAATAACAGTGCAACGTCATAGTAACCTCCTCCTACATTAACAGTGCTACTTCATGGTAATGACCTCGTACAGTAACAGTGCTACTTCACAGTAATAATCTCATACAATAACAGTGCTACTTCATGGTAAAGACCTAGTACAATAACAGTGCTATTTCATAGTAACTTCCTCCTACTTTAACAACGCTACTTCACTAACGGTGCTATTTCATGGTTAAGTCCTCGTACAATAACACAGCAACTTCATAGCAACTTCCTCCTACATTAACAGCGCTACTTCATGGTAATGATCTCATACAATAACAGTGCAACTTCATAGTGACTTCCTCCTACATTAACAGGGGTACTTAATGGTAATGACCTCGTACAATAACAGTGCTACTTCATGATAACGTCCTCCTAAATTAACAGTGATACTTCATGGTAACCTCCTCCTACAGTAACAGTGCTACTTCATGGTAATGACCTCGAACAATAACAGTGCAATTTCACAGTAACTTCCTCCTACATCAACAGCGCTACTGCCTAGTAATTACTCATACAATAACAGTGCTACTTCATGGTAATGACCTCGTACAGTAACAGTGCTACTTCATGGTAACTTCCTCCTACATTAAAAGTTTTACTTCATGCTAATGACTGCACAGAATAACAGTGCTACTTCATGGTAATGTTCTCCTACGCTACTTCATATTAACGACCTTGTTCAATAAAAGTGCTACTTCATATTAATGATCTCGTACAATAAAAGTGCTACTTCATGGTAATGACGTTGTACAGTAACAGTGCTACTTCATGGTAACTTCTTCCTACATTAATAGTACTACTTCATGGTAATGACCTCGTACAATAAAACAGTGCAACTTCATAGTAACTTCCTCCTACATTAACAGTGCTACTTCAAGGTAATGACCTCGTACAATAACAGTACTACTTCATGGTAACTTTCTCCTACATTAACGGTGCTACTTCATGATAATGACCTCGTACAATATCAGTGCAACTTAATGGTAATGTTCTTGTACATTAACACTGCTACTTTATGGTAATGACTTCATACAATAACAGTGCAACTTCATAGTAATCTCCTCCTACATTAACAGTGCTATTTCATGGTAATGACCTCGTACATTAACAGTGCTACTTCACAGTAATGACCTCGTACAATAACAGTGCTTCTTCATGGTAACTTCCTCTTACATTAACAGCGCTACTTCATGGTAATGACCTCGTACAATAACAGTACAATTTCATAGTAACTTCCTCCTACATTAACAGTGCTACTTCATGGTAATGACCTCGTACAATAACAGTGCTACTTCATGGTAATGACCTCGTACAATAACAGTCCAACTTCATAGTAACTGCCTCCTACATTAACAGCACTACTTCATAGTAATGACCTCTTACAATAACGGTGCTACTTCATGGCAATGACCTCGTACAATAACAGTGCTACTTCATGATAATGTCCTCCAAAATTAACAGTGATACTTCATGGTAACTTTCTCCTACATTAACAGAGCTACTTCATGGTAATGACCTCATACAATAACAGTTCTACTTCATGGTAATGTTCTCGTACATTAACAGTGCTACTTCACGGTAATGAACTCTTAGAACAACAGTCCTACTTCACGGTAATGACCTCAAACACTAACAGTGCTACTTCATGATAACGTCCTCCAAAATTAACAGTGATACTCCTACATTAACAGCGCTACTTCATGGTAATAACCTCTCATAGAATAACAGTGCTACTTCATGGTAACTTCTTCCTACATTAACAGTGCTACTTCATGGTAATGACCTTGTACAATAGCAGTGCTACTTCATGGTAATGTTCTCCTATGCTACTTCAGATTAATGATCTCGTTCAATAAAAGTGCTACTTCACATTAATGATCTCGTACAATAAAAGTGCTACTTCATGGTAATGACGTTGTACAGTAACAGTGCTACTTCATGGTAACTTCTTCCTATATTAACAGTGCTACTTCATGGTAATGACCTCGTACAATAAGAAGAAGTTATGTACCTACCATAACGTTCCATGTTAGTTGTCTTCTTCTCGCCTTCTTTCTTGCTGGTTGGGTTCGGAGCCGATCCTCGGCACCGACTCAGCCATCTACTAAAGCTCGAGAGCTATTTACTGGCTCGAGGCCTTCCCATATCCCACAATACTAGGTGCTAGATACCCAGATCTTGTTTGGCAGAGCTAACAGCATAGAAAATTTCAAGGACACCTGCCCAAACTACAAGGTTTACCTACAGTACTAAAGCAGAGGAGGACGTAACCCAGATAAGACTCAGCCAGAGGAAGAAGGCCTCAAAAAGGGACTGTTCTTGGTCTGTCCAGGCTAGGGGGATGGAGGGTGGGAAGCAAGGAAGAAGGCGAGAAGACAACTAACATGGAACGTTATATTAGGTACATAACTTCTTAATGTTAAGTTGTCTCTCTTGCCTTCATTCTTGCTAGTTGGAACAGCGTCCCTAGCACCTTAGTCCTGGGTGGCTCATCGGAACAGACTCTTGAGCACAGTGGAACCAAACTCAGCTCTACTCCTACAGGCCATATCCAACTTATAATGTGAAATGAAAGTATGAGGAGTGGCCCATGTGGCTGCAGCACAAATAGATTCCATTGGTAGTCTTGCTTGAAAAGCTACCGAAGTAGCCAACGCTCTGGTGGAATGACCTTTAGGTTTAGTAGGGAGTTTTTTAAGTATCAGCTGATAAATCGAAGTAATAATAGAGGACAGCCACCTGGATAAGGTTACTTTAGAAACTGGCAGGCCCTGTTTGCCCTCAGCATAGGACAGGAAGAGTTGGTCTGATTTTCTTGTTTGCTTAGTCCTATCCAAATAAAAACGTAATTGCCTATGAACGCCCAATTGGTGTAACTTTTGTTCAGCTTTGTTTGAATAGTTAGGAAAAAAAGACAGTTAGATCAATAGCCTGATTCAGGTTTGTTTTGGAAGTATCTTGGGCAGAAACGAAGGATTAGTCCTGACTGAAACTCTATCCTTATGAAACACAAGGTAAGGAGGACGAATACAGAGGGCTTGAAGTTCCGAAACTCTCCTAGCTGAGGTGATGGCTACTAAAAAGAGAGTCTTCCAGGAGAGCAATTTTAAGGAACAGGACGCCGCAGGTTCAAAAGGGGGGAGAATCAAGGAAGCTAATATCAAATTTAAGTCCCACGGAGGCGGGGGATCTCTGACCGGGGGCCTAAGCAAAATAGTTCCTTTAAGGAAGGCCTTGCAAAGTTTGTGGGACATGATGCTGGTTTCTGACAGGCCAGTGTGGAAATTTGCGATAGCAGCTAATTGGACCCTAATGGTGGCAGACGAGGAGCCAGCTTGAAAGAGTTCTGCTAAAAAATCTAGAACGTGATGGACAGGGGCTGTAAAGGGGCCTATATTCCTAGCCTCTGCCCAGAGAGAGAAACGTTTCCACTTACTAGCATAAGTCTTCCTGGTGGTAGATTTGTGCGAAGAAAGGATGATTTCACGCACCGGCTGAGAAATATGTGGAAGCCTGGCTAAGGTTGGAAGTGGAGCAACCAAGCTGTGAGGTTGAGAGACTGAAGGGATTGGTGCAGCCCACCCGTCTAATGGACCAAGAGGTCTGGCACTGGGTCCAGATTCCAAGGCTGCTCCAGCAGATGACTATGCAGGAATGGGAACCAAATTTGTCGAGGCCAGTAAGGGGCAATGAGGATCATCCTGGATCCCAATGCGGTTGCCTTCTGAATTAGTTTGGGAATTAGGGGAAAAGGTGGGAATGCATACAGAAGACCCCGGGGCCAATCGTGAACTAGAGCGTCTCTGGGGGAGTGTCCGGGAAGGGGGAAGAGAGTGAAGAAATCGTCGCACTTGCTGTTGACAGGAGTTGAGAAGAGGTCGCAGCAAGGTTGACCCCATCTGCGGAAGATCTTGTCCGCTACTGAATGACTGAGAGACCACTTGTGAGGCATGAGAATAGCTCTGCTTAGCCTGTCCGCTATGACGTTGGACTTCCCGGGGATGTGCGTTGCCATCAGAAACCGTTGAGAGGAGATCGCCACTGCCAGAGTCTGAGTGCTTCTCGACATAAGGGATAGGACTTGGTTCCGCCCTGCTTGTTGATGTACCCCACTACAGACATATTGTCTGTCTGAACTGCAATAGTCCCAGTGGGTAGAGAGTCCTGAAGAGCTTGCAACGCTAAAAGCACCGCTCTCATCTCCAAGACGTTTATGTGCAGGTGGTACTCTAGAGGTTGCCAAGTGCCCTGGACAGTCCTGCCCGGAAAATTCCCCTCCCCCCCACCCGATCAGGGAGGAATCCGTGGTCACCGTGTAAAACAGGAGGAGGAAGAACAAATGGTCTGCCCTGGAGTACTAGAGGGGAGACCATCCACTAAGCCAGGTGGTCTTTGTATGATTGAGTGATTATTATCTTGTGAGACATTGGAAGTTGTTGAAAAGACCATTGGGTTAAAAAGCATTCACTGAAGAATTTGCATGTGAAAACGAGCCAGGGGAACTAGTATGATTGTTGCTGCCATGAGACCCAAAGTTTTTAGTACAAATCTGGCCTGAATCCTCTTGCACTGTAGTAAGACCTGCACATGTCGGCGAATGTCTGACACTCTGTCTAGAGGAAGTCTTGCAGACAGATCTTTTGTATTTAATCTTGCGGCTATAAAGGTTATAGACTGACAGACTTCTCAAAATTTATTGAGATACCTAGCTCGGAGCAAGTTTGAATGGTATAATCCCTGGCTCGCAGTAGTTGATGCCTGGTGGAAGCAGTAAGGAGCCAGTCGTCTAGGTATGGAAACACCTGGAATCCTCGCCGTCTCAGGTGAGCCGTAACCACTGCCATGCATTTGGTGAACACCCTGGGGGCTGTGGTGAGAACAAAGGGTAGGGCTCTGAAATGATAGTGACTGGCTCCCAGCCGGAAGCGGAGAAACCTTTCTGGAGCGCCTGTCCATTTTGATATGGTAGTACGCATCCTGAAGGTCTATGGAGCACATCCAATTGCCCTGACCTAAAAAGGGTAGAATGGACTGAAGCGTGACCACCCGGAACTTTGTTCTTTGAACAGACTTGTTTAACCTGCTGAGATCCAAAATGGGGCTCCAGTCCCCTGTCTTTTTTGGCACCAAAAAGAACTTGGAGTAAATTCCTGATCCTTGCTGGTCTGCTGGGACTGGCTGGATAGCCCTTTTATTAGCAGTTTTGAAATTTCTGGCACTGCTTGTTCCCTTAGACCGGGTGGAACATCTGGAAGGGACTTGGTTGCTTGTACAGGGGTGTGGACAAAGGGGATTTTGTAACCCTTGGATATGATAGACCGTACCCATTAAACTAGTGCTTAAACAAGGCACACAGAAAACACACACACACACGCACTAGTTAAACTAACAACAATAACAACAAGAATATCCACTAGTAAATATATACAAATATTACAAGGCTAAATAACTGTAGCTACGAAAGGCTAAACACTACTCCTATCAGGTACAAAAAGGGTGGGTTTAGCCACTAAAGAGAAGAAATGGGGGGGGGGGGTAGAAACTCTAACAAAAAACGAGTTTCCTGAGTGGGAAAAACTAGGAGATACACACACTTATTATACTAAAAAGGAAAGACTATCTATATAAAAGAGAAATACACAGGTAAAAATTAAGCTAATAACACAAAAAAGATTGATACGACCGGAGCCAGTAAAAGTGCAACCTCGTAGCTGAAGCGGCAAACGAGATCTGGGTATCTAGTGCCAAGCATTGTGGGATATGGGGAGGCCTCGAGCCAGTAAATAGCTCTCGAGCTTTAGTAGATGGTAGAGTCAGAGCCAAGGATCGGCTCCGAACCCAACCAGCAAGAATTAAGGTGAGAGAGACCACTTAACATCAGTGCTTCTTCATGGTAACTTCCTCTTACATTAACTGCTCTACTTCATGGTAATGACCTCGCACAATAACAGTGCAACTTCATAGTAACTTGTGCTACTTCATGCTAACTTCTTCCTACATTAAATGTTCTACTTCATGGTAATGACCTTGTACAATAACAGTGCTACTTCATGGTAATGTTCTCCTACGCTACTTCATATTAATGATCTCATTCAATAAAAGTGCTACTTCATATTACTATCTCGTACAATAAAAGTGCTACTTCATGGTAATGACCTTAAACAGTAACAGTGCTACTTCATGGTAACTTCTTCCTATATTAACAGTGCTACTTCATTTAATGACCTTGTACAATAACAGTGCTACTTTACGGTAACGTCCTCCTACATTAAGAGAGATGTTGTTGTTTGTCTTTCGGCTTTTTCCCGGTAAGGGGTCGCCACAGCAGAACTCCAGTCTGCTAATGATTGGTAGGAGATTTTTAGGAAATGCCAAGGTGCCAGCTCGATGCCCAACCTTCAACGAAGGCACGCCCATTCATGCACGCATGTCTTTCGAACGCTACCCAACTCCGGGGAAGACATGCAGACTCCACACAGAAGGCACTCCCAAGCCAAGCCGAGAATCGAACGAGAGAACCTCTTGCTATGAGGTAACATCGCTACCGCCATGCCACCGCGGCATCTCCTACATTAAGAGAGATACAGAACAGAAAATAGTCTGCTTTCTAGTTTAAGTAAACAAACTGTTAGGGGTAAAACAAACGAAAAGCTGGTCTGATTTCTTGAACTCTCTCATCCTGGTAATGCAAGATTCTCAACTGGCTCTTAGGAGTTGTACAGTAGATGAATCTCTCCCACACATTCTAAGTGCGTCAAAAGGAAAATGAAAGTCATGTATTCGTCATAAAGAAAGTTCTGTGTTGTCTTCTTCCATCTGTCAACAGATGGGTATATCGGATACAAATGAATCCGTGGACGGGAACTAAAAACTTTGGTTCCAAGACTCAAGCTCCTCCCCTCTCCCATAATTCAGTGCTATCCATACAGCCCTCAAATTGAGTTTACCCCCTACTACAGGACTACCAATCCTAAAGTATAAAACACTATTAGAAAAAACAGAACACAAGACACAAACAGCAATATAAAAAGGATTGCAAAAAACAAAACCCAGGCAAGTACAGTGTGGTCTAGTAGGAGCCATAACAGTGTCAGTCTGGATGAGGACATAGGGTGGAAATGTTGAGACAGATGGAAGATGACAACATAGATCTATTTTCATATTCAATGTTGTCTTTCCTTCTTCCTCAGCACAGGGACAGAGTCCCGAGTTAAAATAACCCATAGGAGGCACTATGGAAAGACGCTCCAAAGAATCATAGAACCAAAAGAAGCTCTAGACCTGGACCAGGTCGAATTTATAATGAAAGACAAATGTATGAACTGTAGAACATGTAGCCACTGTTATCTCATCATTAGGAACACTGCTAAAAAAGGCTGCAGAAGCAGATTGCTCTTGCAGAATGTGCTTTTGGCTTAGAAGGCAAAGACAATCCTTTGACCGCTCCAAAGACCGTCTTCTAGACAACTGCACTAATCTACAGAAAGAAGCAAGTCTAGAGGATTGGTGCCCATGCCTTTCTGGAGGGAAATATCAGATCCGGTACACAAGAGACTGCTGGAGAGTGGACCATAACCTGATATGACCCCGGAGGTGTGGAAGGGGATGCCGAATACTAGGGTCGAGGGACCTTCGGAGTGGTATAGTGTACTACCAAAAAGACCAGAGTTCTTTTCTTGGAATCCTTGGTTCCATCCTTAGAGGGATCCTTGTCTTTTTCTTTCTCCCTAGCTCTACTCTTCCTGGATTTGTTACTGGATTTCTTAGACACAGGTGATCCTGCAATAGAAGCATCAGAGTCTCCTGGTAGGCAGGGAGAAGGTCCTCCAGCACAAGCTTCATAAGATTGTCTCTGAGAGGGCATTAGGCCTAAAAGAAGAGCAAATCTCACAATTCATTTAACTCTGTAGAGTCCAGGCAACACATACATTTCTCATGTGGATACTGTGGCCACAGTCTACACACTTCTTGAAGCCTGAAAACATATCAGCCATCTTGAAGTTGCATTCAAAACAATATATGGCCTGATGGGTCCAACATTACAAACTAGTACTAAAGACAGAAGAATTTGCTTTTTTTTTTTTTTTTTTACCAAAACAAAACTTCCTAAGAACAACAATTCTAAATGACACTCAGTCACAGAGAAAGAACAAACACTCAAATGCCACTGGAGAAAATCCCCATTACTGAACTTGTCCAATAAGGGAGGAAGAGAGAGAAATACAGACAAGGGAAGAAAAAGAAGGACTGGCTAAAAACTAGCCAAAAGTCAAGAAAAAACACAATGCTGAAGGACTGTGCACCTGATTTAGACTGTAGGAAAAAAAAAACATAAAAAACAACTAGCTGACCCTTGAAGAACGTGTCTGTCATTGAGCATGGCAAACAAAATCTAAGGGATAAGGGTGGCAGTGCATTATGGGAGGGTGAAGAGCTTGAGCCTTGGAAGCAAAAATTTTAGTTGGCCAGCCACGGATCTGTTCAGATCAGATATACCCATCTGTTGAGGTAGACAGAAAAACACATCGGATCAACTGTTTGGTCAATGACTGCAGAAAAGTAGAATTCATGTTTACAATATAAAAAAAAAAGTTTTCTCAAACTAAACTTAGAGTCACAGATTTTAAGTTTATTTACTTATATCTTAATTGCTGATGGAGTAAGTGGGATAGTTAGATGACCCTTTTTTGCCATGACCTAAGCTCATAAGAACAAGTGAAATACAGTGAAACACGGCCTTAGTAACATAAATAAGTGACTACCTATTTGCAAGTATGCCTGTTCTCTGGTGGTTAGATTTGTTTTTAATGGCAGACAGTAGGGGTGCAGCCCTGCTAGGAAATGGTTGCCAACTGAATCCTTTCAGGAGCTCACAGTGGTGGCTATGTGTATCAGACAGAGGAACAAATCTACATATTTATGCTCTGTAGCTTGAATCTTTTAAGCATTGCAGGTGCAGTAAAGAAGAAAAGTGGAAATCCACATTCAAGTTTTGCAATAAGAACATTCCTTGCTAATGACCCACAGACATCAGGTGAGAGGAGGAGAGAAACTGTGCAACACAACTTCCACTGGGATATGACTTTATTTACAGTTCTGTGTGTACTGTAAAGGCTAAGGAGGATCCAGTGCAAGATCCGGGAAATCTGTTTCAGTAACCCCAGATTAGTGTGAGATAATAATCAATTTTACTGGAAAATAATCCAGTTACACAGGTACATGAAGCTGCAAAGTAATGTAAGCTGAAGATTTACTTGTCTCATCAGCATGCATGACTAGATAAAGGGAAGGGAGGTCACAGGTTAGATCATTTATAAAGAGGGAGAAGAGTAATGTGGACTAATGGTAACTTGTGAGGTGTGCCAGTATTTACATCATGAATTATTACTACAGATTTAGGTAATGTGGACTAATGGTAACTTGTGAGGTGTGCCAGTATTGACATGAATTATTACTGCAGATTTACGTAATGTGGACTAATGGTAACTTGTGAGGTGTGCCAGTATTTACATCATGAATTATTACTGCAGATTTAGGTAATGTGGACTAACTTGTGAGGTGTACCAGTATTTAGATCATGAATTATTACTGCAGATTTGAGTAATGTGGACTAATAGTTACTTGTGAGGTGAAGGTGTGCCAGTATTTAGATCATGAATTATTACTGCAGATTTACATAATGTGGACTAATACTAACTTGTGAGGTGTATCAGTATTTACATCTAGAATTATTACTGCAGATTTGAGTAATGTGGACTAATACTAACTTGTGAGGTGTGGCAGTACTTAGATCATGAATTATTACTGCAGATTTACATAATGTGGACTAATACTAACTTGTGAGGTGTATCAGTATTTACATCTAGAATTATTACTGCAGATTTGAGTAATGTGGACTAATACTAACTTGTGAGGTGTGGCAGTACTTAGATCATGAATTATTACTGCAGATTTACATAATGTGGACTAATACTAACTTGTGAGGTGTATCAGTATTTACATCTAGAATTCTTACTGCAGATTTGAGTAATGTGGACTAATACTAACTTGTGAGGTGTGCCAGTACTTAGATCATGAATTATTACTGCAGATTTGAATGCTTCTGTCCTGCAGATAACTATAAACCAAAGTTGAGTTTGACAAGTTTATTTAGTAGCATCACTTTTTCAAGAAAGTGTTTATCGTTTGACCAAGCTGTCATAAGCTGCACAACAGTGTGAACAGCTACATCCAAATCATTAAAGTGGTGAAATTCTAAGCACAGCAATACTCCTGAAACTTTTTTATTACTTTTATCTACCTCGGACATACTAAAACTTCCTTTTATTTAATTCTCTTCCGATTACACTGGAAATCAGTTTCTTCTTATCTGGCTTAGACATGTTTAGTTCAGGCTCCTGGGCACTGCTTAAATTATAAACACACAGACATACACACAGAAAACTGTACATGAAGAGTAACATTTAGCAGCAACCTGCCTGCTTGCATGGGAAATTCAGACACAGTGCATCCCACCAAAACAAAACTCTTGCACTTCCTAAAAGAAGAATGAGACTTGGGATTGGGAGAGAAAACATTAGACATGAAATTATTAACACTCTCATCGCAGCACACTCCCAAGCTACAGTAAACTCTCAGTTAACCATGGGGATTAGTAGATGCCGGATAACTAGTTTCCCGTTGCTTGAGAGTTGCTATTAAAAATAGGCATTGACTAAAACCGCACCCTATACTATTTATTTGGTTCAACTTGTTCTCGGGTTGGGGAGAGAGGGAATTTATTCCTATCTTCCTTTTTAAAACTCTACAAATACAAGGTACATTTCTGCAGGGTGGGGGCAGAAAGTGCAACGCATGAAAATTGTACTGTATTTCTTTGATTTTTTTTTTTTTTTTCAGGTTGCTTGAGAGTGCTGGTTGCTTGGGTTCCTGTTAACGGAGAGTTTAATGTAATAATCTGGAAAAATATTTTTTGATCCTTCTGAACCTTCTTCCCAACATCAGTGACACAGATATGTCAGCCAGTCTAATAAATACAACATTCTTTCTGAAATAAACAGATGACATGATGTGATAATATCTCCATGAGAAACAATGCAGCTCGCAGTGCAACTTTGTTTACAAATAAGATTTTCCCATTCTGAAAGTGCACTGGCATGCAGTAACTCCAATTCAATGTAATTATAAAACTTTTACCTAAGAGCCCATTGCCACAATATAGCAATGTTCAAAACATCAGACACTTTGAAAACCATTCCATACAAACTTTTCCTTTTGGCTCCAGGGACAGTGGACCATCTCTTCTTGCCACCTGGATAATTACAACTTTGAAGGGGGTCAAGAGATTCTGATTGCCTTGGAACTGTATGAAGACTGGCTTCAACCTTTGCTAAAACAGTCTGGAATCACTGTAATGTCCACTTCAGGATTGAATACCCATGCATTATGGATTCTGAAGATGTAGGAAATGGGGAAAATTATATCCAAATACCTACCTCTGAAATCCACGTGGCATTGTTATAACTGTGTTTGCCATTTTTTTAAGTAATTTACTGTTAACCACAAAGAAAAGAAACCCCCAAGTACAGAAAACTCAATCTGTCAGACTTAATAAATGGAGAATTTTTCACTTAGAAACTAAGGGTTTGGAACCGGGAGTCATTTAGCATTACCTGAAAGTGTGTTTCAGTTTTCAGTAAACATCAGCTACTTTCTTACTATACAATGACTGGCCATTAACATTCCGAAACGAGAGTGCTGACTGGCCAGCCCAACCAGTGTGTCCATTGTAAATCAAACATACACCAAAGGAAAAAAACTCTGGTTGCCCGGACTTTCTTCCATTACTTTACTTTTGTTTCATTTAAAAAAAAAAATTTACAAAAAGAGAGACTTCAAATGAATGAGACACACAGGACAGAGAAAAATAATCAGGAACATTATGCAGAACTAGAGAAACGTACCAGAGTATGTTTTATTTTCGCTGTCACGTCTCTTCCGTACGTTGACAGTTTTTAGATTTCCTTTTTTTTTAATTAAAAACAAACAAAAGTAATGGAGATCTTCCTTTCTCCATTGCTTTCTTTACACAGCACTGATGTACTATGTAAGTGTGGGAACGAAAGTCCCACACACATGTGCAGTACATCAGGAAAGTCCCAGGATACCAGGGAAAAATGCAGAATGGCAGCAGTGCGCCGTTATACAAGGACATTATCTAAGAAAAGTAACCAACATTTTTCTTAACTAATATCATTGTGTAATAGCAATAACCCACAGGTGGGTGTGGGTAATGCTGGATTTACCCACACACAAAGCCGTGGGTTATTTCTATATAAAACATCAAGTAACTGTTTAAGATGCTGAACTAAAAGGATTTTAACTCATTCATCTATCAACGCTCAGGACTTCTATCTGACATCTGCACGGACTCCATGAACATTTGCTGTCATCTACATAGTTTACTAAGTAAACAGAGAAAATAATCAAATTGCCTGGCCTTTCTTCAGTGTTCCTCTTACCCAGGAGAATTTAGTAGTGCCAGTCAGCCTGCCTCATGTCTTTGGGAGGCGGATGGGCACACATTTCTGGCACACCCAAGATAATTTAACGATGACAGTCAGCCTACCGCATATCTTTGGGAGGCAGGTGGGTTTCAGGTGCAGGAAAGTACAGTTGTGTACACTTACCATAAATGTAGATGTTTGAGTGTATTCACTGTTGCAGTCCTCACATATGCGTTATCCGGTTCCCGGCAGCCCTCAGTTGGCCAGAATACCAGAGTCCTTGGTATACGACGTCGACTGCCGCCGGTTCTAAAACTGTCAGTACGACAGGTATAAATGGAGGCAGCAGACGCCATTTCCTCAGTTTTTCTTGCCTTAACTGTCAGGGAACCCCCAAAAGAAGGCTAATCCAGGAATGGTAGCACCCTGGACACACATCATACAAAAAATAAAAATCCATAGTCTTGTGCCTTCGGAAAAAAGGGGGAATGGAGAGTGGGAAACCAGGACTGCAACAGTGAACACACTCAAACATCTACATTTATGGTAAGTGTACACAACCGTACTATGTTCTTCGTGTTTCACTGTTACAGTCCTCACATATGGGTTGATTCCCAAAGCCCAGTAAGAAGACAAAGGGAGGAGGAAGGATCACAGATTAAGGGTTGGTAAGGAGGCCCTGCAAAACTGCAGAGGCAAAACCAGTCCTGGATTTAGAAAACAAAGATAGATTGTAATGCTTTGTGAAAGTATGGACAGAAGACTAAGTAGCTGCTTCTAGAATGTCCTTAGTAGGCACACCTCTCAGAAAGACTGCAGAGGTAGAGGCTGTTCTAGTAGAATGGGTCCTAATACCCTGAGGGGGAACCTTTCCATGCTGCAGGTAACAAAAGTAAATGCAATGAGCAATCCATTTGGAGACTGTTTGTTTTGAAATAGCTTTACCCTGAGCCCCAGGAGCAAAACTAACCAATAACTGTTCAGATTTTCGAAAGGATTCAGTCCTAAGTAAAATCTCAGCTGTCTATGCACATCAAGAGAGTGCAGAATCCTTTCCCCTTTATTTTGGGGATTGTTGAAAAATGTAGGCAGGTTAATGGACTGGTTAAGGGTCAAACTGGAAACTACCTTAGGCATAAAGGAGGGATTGGTTCTCAGAGAAACCCGAACTGAGTGAAAAATAATGAAAGGTTCTACTGCCATTAAGGCTTGCAGCTCAGATACCCTTCTAGCTGAAGTAACAGCTAAAAGGAAAGCAGTCTTCCAGGATAGAAACTTCAAATCTGCAGAGGCAGCTGGTTCAAAGGGAGGCAGAGTAAGTTTTTCCAGGACAAAATTAAGATCCCAAACAAGAGTAGGAGCTCTTCTGGGAGGTCTGAGATTACTAGCTCCCCTCAGGAATTGTTTCATCAAGGGGTGAGAAAAAAATGGGTTGCTCAAAAGAACAATGAGCCGAAATTGCTGAAGTGTGAATTTTAACTGAAGAAAAAGAAAGTCCACCTTTAAGCAATCCTGCTAGGTAGTCAAGAATGAGTGAAAGAGAAGGATGAGAAGAGCCTTCTCCTTTAGCCAGCATCCAAGAGCAAAATCTCTTCCATTTATCTGCATAGGATTTTTCTTGTGCTAGGCCTCCTGGCCTCATGAAGAACTTCAACCACCTGTTGGGAAAGATTTAAGGTATTATAGCCAGGCAGTTAAATGCAGAGTTTGAAGATGAGGATGAAGGAACTTTCCCCTTCCCAGAACCAACAGATCTGGTACCAGGGAAAGATGCCAAGGCTGAGCCTAGGAAAGGCTGCGAAGGAGGGGATACCAATGCTGCCTGAGCCAATCTGGAGGCATCAGAATAGCCTTTGGTTTTTCATCCCTTATCTTTAGCAGCACTCTGGGAAGAGGCAGAGGAGGGAATGCATAAACTGAGAGATGTGTCCATGGGAAGGACAATGCATCCATCCTCCAAGCTTTGTTGTGAAACTCCCTGGTGCAGAAGGTTGGAAGGAGATGACTGGTGTGCGAGGAGAAAAAATCCACTTGTGGGGTGCCCCAATGACGAGTGATGCAATGGAAAATGTCCCTGTTCAGCTGCCACTCATGAGGATCCACATGTCTGCTCAAATGATCCGCCAAGTAGTTTAGCCTCCCTGGAAGATAGTGGGCTATTAGATGTAAGCCCATGGATGCCGTTATGGACCACTGTCTCATGCATTGTCTGCACAAGGGGTAAGAGTGAGGCCCCCCCCCCCTGCTTGTTGATGTACCACAACTGTGGTATTGTCTGTTCTGATTAGCAGAGTCCCTGGGTAGAGTAGGTCCTTGAAAGCCAGCAAGGCCTGCTGCACTGCTATCAATTCTTTTAAGTTTATGTGTAGATGAATCTGCTGGGCGCTCCAAGTCCCCTGTATGCCCCTGCCCTCAAGATGAGCCCCCCATGCAACATCTGTGGCATCTGTGGTGAGAGTCTGGCTGGCAGGCGGAAAGGCAGACCCTTGTTCAGAGAACAGGCTGTCGCCCACTAGAGGAACTCCATTTTGTAGACAGGGAATCAGGAGGCCCTGCAAAACTGCAGAGGCAAAACCAGTCCTGGATTTGACACCAAAGATTCTTGAGGTACCATTGAAGTTTTCTCATATGCAGCCTTGCATATGGGATCATCAAAACATATGAAGCCATGAACCCCAGTGCTTTCAGGAATTGCCTTGTAGAGAGCTGGGTCATGCTTGCCAGGTCCCTTAAGTAAGCGGAAAGATCTTCTTGCTTCTGTTGAGGGAGGAATACCATCTGGGTGGCTGTATTCAGACTCGCTCCCAGGAAAACAATCTCCCTTGAAGGAACCAACTTTGACTTCTTTTCGTTGAGTGTAACCCAAAGCTGTGTGAATGTTCTTCATGAAATCCAAATCCTTTTCTAATTGTTCTGGGGAGTTTGCTTGAATGAGACAGTTGTCCAGGTAAGGATAAATTTGAAAGTTTCTCTGACTGCAAAAAGCAATGGCTGGAGTCCGGCACTACGTAAAAACTCTAGGAGCAGTAGATGAGCCAAAGGGCAATGCAGAGAATTGAAAGTGCTGCTCCCCAGCCCTGAAACGAAGGAAGTGCCTGCAACTTTCCCTTATTGGGATGTGCAGATAAGCCTCCTCAAGATCCAAAGTTACCAGCCATGAATCCTTGCGCAGCATTGGTAGTAATTGTTGAAGGGTGAGCATCGTGAATTTGGAAATCACCAGAAAAGTGTTTAGAATGGACAGATCCAGAATAGGGTACCAGGTGCCCCCTTTCTTGGGTACCAGGAAAAAGTCTTGAATAAAAACCTAGGCTTGCCTGATTTGCAGGAACTGGCTCTATGGCCCCCGTAACTCAGTAGAGAAGAAATCTGAGTTTCTACCTCTGTCTTGAGAGTTTTGGGTATGTCTGGGTACCCTTGTAAAACAGGGAAGGTGTGAAAGTAAAACTTGTAACCTTGGTTTACTAGATTGAGCACCCATTTGTCATCTGTGAGGGTAGACCATACCTCTGCGAACCTGGCTAATCTTCCCCCAAAGGAAACCCATGCTTCGCAGAGGTAGGCACAAGAAGGTCGGAGTCTTTGAGAGAGTGCTTGCTGTGGGAAGCTGGCTTAGAACTCCCCGATTTAGCAGAAGAATGCCATTGTTTAGCCCTTTGAGGGGCAGAAGCCTGCCCTCTGGAAGATCTGAAACCCCTAGGCCTAGACCAACCCTGCTTGCCAGGATCAGGGAAAGACCAATTAATGGAATGATAATGCCTACTAAACAGAGGAGGCTGAACCTGAAGGAAATATTTTACAGCTTGCATAGATTTTCCCTTATCCTCCAACTTTTTCAGTACCTCCTCAGCCTTACTACCAAAACAATTGTCCTTGGCAAAAGAACATCCAGCAATTTAGACTTAACTGGTTCAGAAAGAGGCTGCTCCCTGAGCCAAGCATGCCTTCTAATTACGGAATCAGTGGCTGCTGCTCTGCAGGAAGCCTCCAAAGTGTCAAAACCACAATGAAGTGAATGCTTATTAACTAAAGTGGCAGAATTCAGTAAGTCTTGTAAATCTTTGTTTTCCGTCATGGAAGGAATATCTCCAAGTTTAGCCTTAATAGCCTTCAACGTATGCTGCGGATACTTAAGCATGTGAAAAAGACAATTCACGGATCTAATGGCAAGAGTTGCAGAAGTATAGACTTTTTTACCCCACCTGTCCAAGGCCCTAGATTCCTTATCAGAAGGCACAGAGTTTCTAGCAATAGTAGCTTTAACACCCTTGGGGTCTTGAGAAATTATTTCTGGATCAGCAGTAGGGTTTTTAACAATGAATTGATGAGATTCAGGAACTCTGTAATATCTATCTGGGGACAGGAGGAACAGAATTAGGCGTTAAAGAATTTTCCTTGAAAACATCATCCACAACTTCCAAAACTGGAGGTATAACGAGAGACTTATGCTGTGGCAAATCTAAAAATTCCCTGATTCTTTTCTTAGACTGTGGAAAATCCTGACATTCCCATTTAAAATGCTCCCTAAGAGTATTCAAAGTATCCCCAAAGGAAAAAATCTTCTGGAGGGGAGGCAGAAGGGATAGAGTCCTCAGCATCAGAATCCTCAAAGCCAGAAAAAAGTTGAGAATTTCCTTCTTCATCAGCAGACATACTGGAAATCTCAGAATCTGAGATAGACAAAACATCAGGAGATAATTCCCTAGCCCTCTTTGAAGGGGGGGGGGGTGAGAGCCCCTAATCAGGGAAAGAAGATTACCGGCCATCTTTACCAACTGGGACTGAGCTACAGGAGGGGAAACTGACACCTGCTTGTGAGTAGGTTTGCGGCTGGAAGGTTTACTAGCAATCCGGAGGGACTCGGGATGCCTAGCAACTGCAGAAGTCTGAGCTAAGGTAGTCGGTCTGGTTCTGGTCTCATGTCGAAAAGAAGAGGCGTCAGAAACTGGTGCCTGCAAAGCGGCTCCAGACCCATCTGAGGTGGCGACAGGCAGAGGGTCTGAAGATGAAACAGCCTGTGGCATGGAGGACTCCGTAAAGGTCTCGGCAGAGGCTTGCGGCTGAAAATCTGTGGGCTGCAGGGGCCGCGAAAGCGCTTCACTGACTACCGCTGTGCTGACAACCAATTTCACCGCTGCGTCATCAGTAGATTTAAACCTAGGCCTGTTGCGGTCCTTGTCTTTGCGTTTCCTAGGAAGATCCGAAGTCGGGAGACCAGAAGACGCCATACCGACGAACTTAGGCCAAACTCTGAAATGCTTATTCAAAATCTTAGCTCTATGGCATATGGTACACGGGTTAGCACAGAGATTGCAGTTAGGGCCGTCGTGCTCAAGGCCCAAACAAGTTATATAATTGGAACGGAAATCACGGTGCGGAATCTGTTTTCCTCAGGCAAGACAGTTACTAACTTTATCTGACATTCGTTAAAGCAAGAAAAGAGGATCCCCAACAGGGTACTTATCTGAAGGAGTCCAACTTGGTAGTCGGAAAGCGAAACGAAGGTAAACAGCCGACCGGCACTAGTGCAAATTGTATCTGCTTCAGAAAGACAGGAAATGGCGTCAGCTGCCACCATTTATACCTGATGTACTGACATTAGTTTTACAACCGGCGGCAGCAGACGTCATATACCAAGGACTCTGGTATTCAGGCAGACTGAGGGCTACCGGGAACCGGATAACCCATATGTGAGGACTGCAACAGTGAAACACGAAGAACATTGGGAGGGTCCACCAAAAGATAGCATGGGCTGGACACAACAACAGAAGTTTTATACCAGGAGAAAATCCATGATTATGTGGTCACTCTGCAGCCACTGACATTTCAAAGTGCACTTCAACAGTCACAATGAACTGCAGATAAGTCCAGACTTGGACTTAATGGGTGGCAAAGTTATGACTTCCTGAGAACTCTCTAAGCAGAAATGACCAACACTGGAATTTTTCCAGATCTGCCTCTATGCAGTCCTCTGAAATGGGATCAGAGATCAACTCTCCCTCTTACTTTATGGTCACCCCCCCCCCCAAGGTACTGCAACCATTTAAGTGTTCACTGAAGGGACACTTATAGAAAGTTCCTTGATGGGGCTATCGGGAATCAGATCTTCCATGTATGAGAACATATGGAAATCACTCTTCTGCACAGATTCTGGCAAAATGGCCAGGTCACTGAAGAAGGCTCAAAAAGCAATACTTTGTAATAAATGGCCAGGTCACTGAAGAAGGCTCAAAAAGCAATACTTTGTAATAAAGTGATGCCCACCTAAAGTGACCAACAAGAATTCCCACTTTGCGCTTCAAACAATAGTGGACCAAAAGGCATCCACCATGTCTGCTGACATTACCAAAGCACCCTATGGCACTAACAGCATGTTTTCCCGGTAAGTTACCATGTAGACCTGGACATACCAGATATGCTGACCGAAGTCACTTAAGTCAAAGATGGGATCTAAAACCATCAGCATCCTTCTGAACAACAAAAAGAGGTGGAAGTTCTAAGTGTAAGACTATCTCTTTGGCCCCTTCAGCAGTAGAACCTTAATGTGTCCCACGGGCTCTGCTGCAAAGGACTGGTCTCTTATGGA
The DNA here is from genome assembly GCF_019279795.1 of Protopterus annectens. Taxonomy (NCBI): domain Eukaryota; kingdom Metazoa; phylum Chordata; order Ceratodontiformes; family Protopteridae; genus Protopterus; species Protopterus annectens. The sequence continues at coordinate 101,292,821 of NC_056747.1, forward strand.
GCTTTTCTTTTCTGGGAGAAAACCTAACAGCTCAAAGACATGACCAACCATAACCATGTAAAGAACCTACTGGTCCTTAGTGATGGGTGTTCAAGCTGCAGGAAAATCAGACAGCTATCCCTCATGGGTAGCTACAGAATGAAGCTAAATGATGTAGCTGGGCCACGGGAGTTATCTTCCTGGGTAATCTGCCTGTGACTAAAGGGGAAAAGACTATGCAATATCCAAGAGCCTTCCTTTGGTGGCATGGAAGCGGCTCATTTTGGGTTGACTTGGTCTAAAACGGAAAGATGAGAAGGATGCCTCAGGGGATCATAAAGATCATTTATACTGTTGACAGCCTTCTTTCTCAACATGTCACACCCAGGTCTTGAGAAGCCTAGTCAAAGAGCATTTCTCTGTTGATTTGCATATCCAGAATATTTCTGAGTTCCTGTTTTAGAGAGGACCATTTCAGTTGCACAATCCTGTGGAGAACATACTTTTGTCTGCAGTGCTGGGCACTGCATTAGTACAATCAAAACTGGAGCAGGCCAAGTGATGGCCTATTGAAGAAACTCAAGTCTTGATCAAAACATGCTTAAGCCAGTCTCAGTGCACTAAGCACATTTTGTTAAGGCCACTATGAAGACTGAAATTTGAACAGATGACAAAGAGTTGAATGTTCCAAGCTCTGTGACAGAGGAGTATACAGTTTTGCCATGCATGCTCCAAAACTTCAGAATTTGCCTGGCAGCAGAGAAGCATAGTGTTGTGGTCTCGGGACCCATGCTATACCAATGAGATCACATAGAAATCAGGTTGAGGATACCAGGTCAGAGACCTGCTCCAGACTAGGGCATGAAAAGGGTGTTCACCTGTTTGGAGGAACACAGGAGGACAGTCTGGGTGCTTCCAGACTATTGCAAAGGCATTCCGATTTACCAGCTGCATGGATGTGGCAATGAAGGGATTCTCTGGCTTCTTCCACAGATACAGACTCAGAAATTTCTGGGGAGAGGTGGGGAGAGGGACCGGGGACACTAGGCAAATCTACAAAGGCTATTGCCTGTAAAGAAGTTGTCATCCTTGGGGACCTATAGGTATGGGAGGACTCACTATCCTTGTATGCCTCTGAAATAAAAGCCTCCAGACCCTCAGACTCTTAGCAGGATCCAGAGAGAAAAAAGACAGAGAGAAAGAAAGAGATAGAGAGAGCGAGCGACAGAGAGAGACCTCTGTCCCTCATTAACTCCAAAGTGAGCCTGTATAAAGGTGAGCATGCAAAGGTGTATGCACAGAGTTGTGTGAAAATCTAATGCTCAGGAGTGCAACTGTCAAGGGACATATACAGGGATCTTAGCTGGGACATGCAACAGCATGAGTTACAATTCCATATGTGTGTGGTCCGGCTCCCTATTACGCTGTTGCAGACGCAGGTTATCGAATCGTCTTTGTCAAACTGAAAAGCGAGAAAAGGCAGAATAGCGAAGTGGCTTTTCAGTGAATTCTTTCCCTGAGAAAGAATTTGTTTGGCCGCTTTTGCTACTTTGCCTTTTTGGCACTGTAGTGCGATCTCTGAGTTGGTATATTTAAGTAGGGGGATGGGGGGACACAGCCCCCCATGTCGGGGAGGGTGTGGGGAGGTGAAGCCCTCCACATTATGTAATGTTTTACCCCCCCGAACAGTGATTTTTTTTTCAAGGGAAAAAAATCGCTGTTCTGAGGTTTCGACATTGTAAGCTTTCGCTTACATGGGGTCGATTATGTGTCATTCGCTCTTCTAAGCGTGCAATATCATAATATAGACCCTGTGGTCATGCTATCACAGATCAGGATCCCATCAGACACTGAAGATTTCACGGATTCAAGAAGGAGAGTCACAAGTTCTGGTAATAAATGACCAGGTAGCTTCTTCTCCTATTTAGGCAAATGGACTCTCATAGGTAGTGGGAGTCCCTAAAAGGGAAAATCGTATCCTAAAGTACCACAAAAAATTGGAGCCAGGTGGCTCCAGAAATCACCAGTGAGATCAGACTAATAGGTCGCTAGCTCTGACTGATCAGCATGAGCCTCCACATGACCAAGATCACAAAACACATCCCCGGGGTGGGGGGGATGCATTATTCCACCAGGCTCTGGCTTTTCAAAGTGAATGACTTGTGTAAGATTTAAACTCTCTCTTGAAGAAGACCTGTGAGACTCTGGTCATTTTAACAATGGACATACCACTAGAAGGCCTAGACTTCAGCCTGTCCTCCTAGTTTTTGGTCACTGTAGTGGTGCTGTGACCCTCCTTCAACTCCCTATTTGAGGAACCTTTACCTGTCACCATCCTCTTGGTAGCAAGGGATGCCAGGAATTTCTCTCTCTGACATTTGCAGGCAGCAGTACTGAACTGCTACACTTATGGCAGTGTTTTACGTCACGGTCCTCCCCATGACAGTAAAAGCAATGCTAATTAGGTCTCAACTGGTAATTCAACAGCCAAGGGAACAATCTATAGAACTGTGTCCAGGCAATGAATGCAGAAGCTACTCACCAGCAACAGGTCAGGACCTGGATCCAAACTGTATGAAGCGCAGAGAACAATGGGGGGGGGGGGGGGTCAGGGTGATAAAACTATATGCCAGCAGAAATGAGTGTTTCCTGACCAGTGAAGCCAAATTGTGATTCATGATCCTGATGTTATAGCTATGCACACACAACTATACTAATCCCTTAATTAAAGATGCCGTGTCCACAGCTGTACTCCTTACAGATGGGTATGACAATAAGCGGTGTACCAAAATCCACTGAAGAAAGGAGACACTGTCATTAATGAAGTAATGAAACATTACAGTCTTTACAGCTTTATAAATGCGTGCACAGAAGCCCTGGCTGCAACTTCACAACTATGTTTAGCTTAACGTAGATAATGCGAGTACAATGAAAGGTTCTATTATAAAATACTTAAAACAGACACATACTGTATCGATACAAAAAATCCCTAAACAGACAGTAAAGCTAACAATAAACCTCCAAATAACAACCAAAGTATGTATGTTAATCTATACACCAACAATAAAAGTGTTTACTCCAACCAAACCCTTCTCAGTTATTTTCAAACTCCAAGGTAGTGCTTTCACATGCGTAACATCTATGTCCAGGAAATACATAAAAATGCTCAAGAAAGCAAACGTTCACACATAAGCAAAGGAGGAGGGACCTACTTGCTGAAGAGGAACAAATGTTCACTTGGAATATCACAGCAAATGTCTTGATGCCCCACTGAACAGAAGAACAGCAAATTCAGACAAGAATACATTTAAACTGCTCAGCCCTTTTCTACAATACATCTACTGGTGAGCAGAAGGGTAAAATGTGGACAGATGCTCTGAAGTCAGGTTTGGGGATAACTTGCCCTGTGATAAGCAGTAGTTTCTAGACAGGTCTATTCATGACTGCAATAATCATTACACTGGCCTTAATAGTCTAAAGAGCACATTCTGCATGCTTTGAATTGACTGCTGTCTTTCCTGCTCATTCTGTTAATAAATACAAACATCAACACAGTTGTACAAAAAAAGGTTGCTCATTTGAGGCGAGTCTAACATTAAAAAGAAGTTATGTTCTTACCATAACATCCCATCTCTGTTGTCGATCTTCATTCATTCCTGACTGTTGGGTTTTGGTTCTGTCCTCAGAACCAACTCTGCCATTGTATCAAGCTAGCACCAGCCAGAAACTCGAGCTAAGGCTACCTATAGTGCCTCTCCTCCCCTCCCCTCAGATCAAGTTTTGCCCATAGAAATAAAATGTGGAAGCTTGGTCTGAGCAACTGCACCACTATAGAACCAAGACTAGCTTCGAACCTCCAGGAGTCTTTGGAGGGGATTGGAGGGTGGGATGTCAAGAATGAATCAAGATCCACAACACAGATGGAACGTTATAGTAAGAACGTAACTTCTTAATCTGATGTTTCAATCTTCATTCATTCTTGAATGTTGGGACAGAGTCCCTAGCTACTTTATGTCCCGGGAGGCCCAACTGTAGTTCCTGAGCACCACAGAGCCAAAGGATGCTCTTCCCCTGGAGACCATATCAAATTTGTAATGAGTGATAAAGGTATGAGGGGTAGCCCAAGTGGCCGCTGCACAAATGTCATCCATAGAGGCTCTAGAATGAAAGGCTACTGAAGTGGAAACTGATCTGGTAGCATGAGCCTCGACTTTGGTTGATAGATTTAGCTTATTCTGGTCATAAACAGCTTATTCTGGTCATAAACAAAGGTGATGCAATCTCTCAACCATTTGATAAGGTAACTTTGGAAACTGGTTTGCCCAGCTGAGTACCTGAAAAAGATATGAACAACTGGTCCAATTTCATTCTATCCAAGTAAAAATGCAAGTGTCTGTGTACATCCAACAAATGTAAACAATATTCTCCTTTGTTTGAGAAGTCTGGGAAGAAGACTGGTAGGTCTATGGACTGATTAATATTTGAGTCCGATACAACCTTAGAATTAACCCCTCTTTTCTGTCCAAGTAATACTCTCCCTTTGTGAAAAATTACACATGGATGTTTCACACAAAAAGCCTGCAATTCTGATATTCTCCTGGCTGACGTGATGGCTAACAGGAACAGGGTCTTCCAAGATAAAAATTTGGTATCACAGGTGACCTAAAGGGCTGACGGGTCAAACTTTGCAAGACTAACATTAAATTCCAAGGTTCAATGGGCTCTTTAAAAGGTGGTTTCAAATGCAAAACACCTTTTAGGAAGGTTTTGCAAAGGCGATGAGACATTAAGGATAGGTCCTTGAAGTCATTGTGGAAATCTGAAATAGCAGCTAAATGAACTCTAATGGTATAAGATGAGGCTCCTGATTGGAATACAGTTGATAAATATTCTAATACCTTGTTAATCGAGAGTGAAAAATGGTCAATTCCTTCTTTGTGAGATCAAAGTGCAAATCTGTTCTATTTACTAAGATAAACTTTCCTGGTGGATGGTTTATGAGAAGCCAGAAGTATCTTTTGTACTGGGAAAGAGACTATTCTGCCTGGCAATTACATGAAGTGGAGGTACCAAGCCATCAGCTTGAGACTTTGCAGTTTGGGATAGACCAGCCCCTGTTGATGAGACAACAGGTCTGGAGTTGGGTCCAGAGTCCACGGATGGTAAACTAGGTGTGGCCAGAGAAAGGGGAACCACACTTGCTGGGGCCAATATGGTGCAATGAGGATCACTTTGCTTCTCAACCGTTGGGTTTTCTTCAAAAACTAGGGAATCAGGGGAAAAAGAGAAAAGCATAAAGCAGTCCCAGGAGCCACTCATGTAGGACAGCATCTCTTGGGGACTCCCCCACCCCAAAGGGGGGGACAGGGCAAAGTAACTGCTGCATTTGTGATTTATGAGAGATTCAAACAAGTCGCAGCAAGGCTGACCCCATCGATGAAAAATCTTCATCGCTACATTGGGATTGAGAGACCACTCGTGAGGCAGGAGGATGCATCTACTCAGTTTGTCCGCAATCACATTGGAATTTCCCAGAATGTGCGCTGCTATCAGAAAGCGGATGGAGGTGACTGCCCATTGCCAGACTCTTAGAGCTTCCCAACATAAAGGGTTGGATTTGGTTCCTCCCTGTTTGTTAATGTACCAGACTACCGCGACATGTTGTCTGACTGTACAGCAACTGTCCCCGAAGGAAGGGCAAAGTGAAATGCTTGCAATGCTAAGAGCACTGCCCTTAGTTCTAGGACGCCAGTATGCAAATTGACCTCTAAGGGAGACCAAGTGCCTTGGATTGTCTTTCCCTGAAAATGCCCCCCCGCCCCATCAGGGATGTATCCGTGGTCGCTACAGCCTTGGGCTGAGAGAGTGAAAAGGGGCAACTCCAGAACTCGTCTTTTGATTTCATCCACCAACTTAGATCTTGTGATGCCAGGAGCCATTGAAGCACCCTCATGTGGTACCTCGCCACAGGAACTAGGGTGATTGCTGCTGCCATGGATCCCAGAAGTTGTAAGACTAAACGAGCCGGGATTTTGTCTTGAGAGAGTATTACTTGAAGCTGTGACCTTAACAGTGTGTGAAGAGGCTGAGCAGCCACACAGGATTTTGTGTTGAATGTTGCTCCAATGAATTCTATGTCTTGTGTGGGTGATAGGCATATCAATAAACAGAGAAAAGTCAAAGCTAAGGACTCTGACAGCTCTAGAACGTAGTCCTAGGTGTGAAGCAGTAGATGCCTGGTGGAGGCAGTGAGAGGCCAGTTGTCTAAATACGAAAACAAGCAGAATCCTTGTAGCCTCAAGAGAGCTGCTACCACTGCCATGCATTTGATGAACACCCTGGGGGCTGTGGTGAGACCAAAGGGCAGTGCTCAAAACTGGTAATAACTGGCTCCCAGCTGGAAGCGGGGGTTATTTTCTGGAGTGCTTGTCCATTTTTATGTGGTAATACGCATCCTGAAGATCTATAGAGCACATCCAATCATCTTTCTCCACAAACAGAAGGATAGACTGTACCGTGACCATCCGGAATTTTGTGCGTCGAACAAACTTGTTCAAGACACTAAGGTCCAGAACTGGCCTCCAGTCCTCTGTCTTTTTGGCACTAAAAGGAATCTTGAGTAAAATCCAGATCTTATTTGGTCTGGTGGGATTTTTGAATGACTTTTTTGAAAAAGCTTTTGAATTTCTTGTGCTGCTGTATCCCTTTGACTGGGTGGAACATTGGGGAGTCGCCTTTGTGGTCTTTGATAAAGATAGAGGGGGATATGGTAACCTCTGGTAATTATTGTCTGCACCCAGGAATCTGATGTTATGGAGTGCCAGGCTAACTGGTACAGAGAGAATCTTCCCCAGACTGCCTCCAGAGGTAAGCAATCGAGCCGCTGGTAGGGCTGTCCAGAGAAAGAATCTCTGGAGCCCTGATTACGCAGGCCCCCTCTGCCATGGGAGGGGTGTCTTCCTGATGAGATACCCCTCTGCCTTGGGGGAGAGGAACCCACCATGTGTGTCCTGAAAAGGCCCTTGGGACTTTCTGAACCACATCTTTCCACCCCTCTGATTTCTGGAATAAGGTCATTGAGGAGTAGAAAAATGCACGCCCACAACAGAAAGGGTCTTTGCATCCTTCTCACACCCGGCTAATGTGTCTCTGACTTTTGGGCCAAATAACGTGGTAGCATCAACCGGAGCGTTGACAAAGGAAGACTTGAAAGGGTCCGAGAGGTCACATAAGCATATCTAGGTGTGATGCTTAATGGCAGCACCTGTACCCGCTGCTCTGGCTTTCCCTTCAGCTGTGTGTGCAATAAGTCACATGGACGAGTTCGATATCAATTCTAGGATCGCAAGTTGGGAGGCAACCTTATCACGTACCTCATCAGACACTGCCCCTGCCAAGGTTCCTGAGAGCTCAGTGATCAGGTCCCTTTGAAGACGGGTGAAATGTGTCAAGAAATTCAACGACTGTATTGCAAAGGTCATTGAAGCACAGACCCGCTTCCCAAATCTGTCCATCGTTCGAGACTCTCGGTTTGGAGGACTGACAGCAGTACTCTCCCCTGTGAGTTCCATCTTTGTGGCAGTCTCCACCACCACAGCATCTACCGTTAAAGCCTTTAGACCAGTGGGGTTGATTTTCCAGTTAAGAGAGAATTTTGTCTCGTCTCCAGGGAATTGGCTCTATAGTGTCAGGAGCCTTCCAAGCACACTGCAGAATGAGTTTAACCAATTCATCAGCAGGTGGGGGTCACCTAAGAAGTAGAAGGTCGAGCACGAAAAGCCTGTAAGAAGACAGATTCCTCAAAGGAAGGCTTGGTGGGCTTCCAATCACCCCTCTGTTTCAAGATTAACAGGATGTCTCAAAAGGAAACATCTTCAGGGGTGACCGTGGGGACCCTTCCCCTTCATCGTAGTCTGTACCCTCAGTGAAAGATTCTTGCAGAGAATCTACATGCTGCCTCTTGCATGATCTCTTAAGGGGTGGCTCCTTAGGGGGAAGGTCTGAGGAGGACTCCTAAGAGAGGGTACCCTACAGCAGGGTGTCTTGCTGCTCTTGTGCCCACTGCCCCGACATAGCAGACTGTGACAGCTGCAAGCCACAGAATGCACAGATGTTATACTCTGATGTGGATGGTGCCAACTGTGAGCCTGCTGAGGTGAGAGCTCTCTCCATAATCTGAAAGGCAGGCCTGCCTGAAGAGGGATGGTAGTCCAGAACCGAGAAAGACAACCTCGGAACTGGGGTGACACCCCACTCCGACGAGCCCACCTCTAGAGAAAGAGCACAGAGAGGACTTGGAACTGTCAAAGCACCAGGAACCGTAGACTGCGCCATGGAAAAAAAATCAGTGCCGAACTAGGGATCCTGGAGCCAACAGGAAAGGCACAGTCCTGTGGGTGCCAATTCTGAATGTTTAGGCTTCGATTCCAAGGAAGGAACATGGCTTTTAGAGGATTTTGAGTCAAGAGATTTAGGAGATGCCGGAAGAGTGGTTCCTCTTTTTTGATTCTTTCTTGGGAGACTTTGATGTCTCCACCTCAGACAAAGCCTCACTAAAAGGGCATTTTACCAGCTCCTTGAGGATCAATTTGTTGTGCTGCTCTGCATGGGTCCAAGCACTGAAACTCTTGCAGAGTTCACATGGTGGTTGGACTTCTAAATGTGGCACCCCCAAACAATATATGCAAGGAAGATGTCCATCTGCGTTGGGCATCTTTCTGCTACATTCCTCGCACTGCTTAAATCCAGTTGTACCCTTGTGTCTTTCTGCCATGTCCAATCAGAAGTACACATACGTACAGCCACACACACCAGCAGAAAAAACAAGAAAGTTTTTTTTTTTTAAGGGTCATACCAACAATGATAAAGAAAATACTCAGAAGGGGAGGCGGGAAGGGAATATCAACAATGGTATTAAAGATTTACCAGAGGTAAGAGGGAAGGGCCTACACCAGTGATGGTAATGCGAGAAATAGGGAAGAAATATAACACTCACACTCAGTAAATATCAAAGTAACCAGGAAAACTAAGTTAACGACAAGTTTAGAGTTAAGGAAATAAGCCTTAATAAAGATATTTATGACAAAAAATTAGCACTTAGCTTGAGAGCATGACTGATGTTGCCTAAAATTCTACTCGTCAAACAAGATCTGAAGGGAAGGGAAGGGAAGGGAAGAGAGACACTGTAGGTAGCCTTAGCTCGAGAGTTTCTGGCTGGCACAAGCTTGATACAACGGCCAAGTCAGTTCCAAGGATGGAACCAAAACCCAACAGTCAAGAATGAACGAAGACTGACAACATCAGATCATCTATTACAGTGTTGTGAGTAAGATGATGGCAATGAACAAGAAGAAAATGTAAGAAGTGATTACAGAAGTGGTAATGGAATCAAAATCGAGAAGAACCCTGACCTAGAAATCACAATGAAGATAAAAAGTTGACAATGTTTTGTTTGAAAAATGCTGAAACTGATAATATGCATCTCAAGATGTTTATCAAGGTTGCTGGATAATTTTGCAAGAAAAAAATGGAAACATTTCATGTTGACTGCAAATTCGATTCACTTAAAGACTGGATGCTTGAATCACACCCTGTATCTTATGTATAGTATGTATAAGCTGTATATTATGCCTGTTCTCTTATCAAATCTGTTGTTAATTCTTTATTTCTAAAGTACAGCTGTGCAAGTTATTTATTTACTGGCATTTGATTACCAGGAAAGTCCAACTGGGTAGAAGCCCATTTTCATTAGAGGCCCAAAGAGAAAAGCTCCAAATTATTGTAAAATTATTGTTCCTAAAATTTCTGTAATCTTTGAAAGTAAAACAAAAACATCTGCACTTTAAATAATTATAACAAATTGACATAACATAAAAACATTGGTTAACAATCGCACCACCCCCGAGGGCAGATGTATCTTTAAGAACACCCCCTCTCCGAACAACTGAAATAAGTGCATGTTGTTACAAGCTTTAACACATTATCCGGGCAGTATTCATCTACTTGTAAAATAGTATGTATAAATAAAGAGACGTCTTCAGACAAGAAGCAGCTTTGGGAGCCCTACTTTCATTTTTAACCACATTTCTGTTCTGTGATACTGCAAAGGATCTTTCTACTACTATATTCTTTTGGAGAACTTAGTACTTCAACAGGGACACTGTTCATTTTTTTTTCTGTAAGTCATGAGTTTTTAGACTGGTGAGAGTTTTCATGGAGGTTTTTAAAGTTGGTTCCCCAACCACGGGAATGGGATTTACCTCCAGGAGTTGGTTCGGATGGCACTATTTGTTTGGTTTTCAATACAAGAAACATGGCAATCATTTAATATTTAGAAAAAATGTAGAGTTTAAAGGTAAGTTAGTGTAATACAAATAGGAATTGTGATATGAAGTGAGGGAAAAACAGGCTTATGGTATATTTAGAGAGAAAGTAAGGGAAATGAGTTAGACAGCAGTAAGGGAGTAAGGTAGGATGGTAAAATAAGGAGGTATAAGGAATGAAAAGGTACTTGTTCACATTTAGGGATACAGTTTATCCTGGTTTTGAGCAAGAACAGAACAAAATTTTAGCTAGGATGTCTTTCAGAGTATTTTTGAAAGATGGGAGGGTGGGTATAGACCTGATGGACACAGGTAAGGAGTTCCAGGCCTTAGCAACCTTGTACGATTACAGACAATCCCCAGCAGATTTGCTAGGTTTACATACAGGACTTTTGGTCACTGGATCACAATGACCAACTGGGAACAAAGTTGTATAGAATGTTTTTAGTACAGGACAGGCAAATGGAAGCTGGATAATGTTATAGGTGGCAAGAAGTTGTGTATGTGTTAGTTGATGTGACAGTTCTAACCAGTTTAGGCTTTTCAGTGCTATGCATTGGTGGGTTCTTAAAAGGGTATGTACTGTAAATTTAGCAACTTAGTTATAGCATTGAAACCTGGAAGTTAGTAAGGATCTTACCATAACAGTACATGTTCAAATAGATCACTGCTGAAGTAGCCATAACTATATGGGAGGTATCCTGCCAAGAATAATGGATATCCAGCCAGTCTACAAAGCTCTGGACTTCTTCCTCACGCACAATTAGCCTGCCTTAACACCTGTATATGTTGGTATAACAGAGATAATATGGGCACACTAAAATCAGAGATTTCGTACTCAAAAAGAATGGCTAAAGCCTGAAGAGCTAGTAAAATTATGTCAAAGCAAGCCATGTAATGGAATGCTATGTCAAAATGGTAAAAGGTAAATTAGCATACCCCACCCCAACTAGGGGCAGAGCAGGAAGAAAAAGGGGGAAGTGGGTGGGTGCTAATACTGCAAAAGTGATCTTTTTGAACATCTGTTATGTTAATTTACACAACTCAAGCATTTTGTTTCATTAAATCCCTGTTGCAGAAGCGATAACTATAAGGGATGATCGGCATAGCTTAGGACAAAAAGTGGCTGGAGAAGGGTCAGCATAAAGAAGTCATTATAGAATAACTTTAGTAAATCCTGCTCTAGATCTGGAAACTTAGTCTAGCTTGTTTTGGCTAGTAAAGGTGTGCAGTGAAGATCAAGTAGCTGCCTCTAGTACAGATGCAAGAGTTCAACCCTCTCCAAAATTTCCCAACACTCTGATAGAGTAAGCTTTGACTTTCTGTGGGGAAGCTGTGAAAATAATAAAATTAAATATCCTGTGACACTCATCCAGAAATAGCCCATTTAGATTCTGGCTGTCTTTTCTTTTTATCAAAGGAAACAAAACATTGGTTACATTTCCTAAAATCTTTAGTTCAGCCATGGTAAAATGTTGTCTGCCAGTCGTCGTCGTTCCTTCGGCTTTTCCCAGTTAGGGGTCACCACAGCGGAACTCTGGTCCGCTAATGATTGGCAGCAGAGTTTCACGGTGCCGAGCTGCCAGCTCGATGCCCAACCTTCAACGAAGGCACGCCCATTCACACATGTCTTTCGAATGCCACTACTGCAGGGAGGACATGCAGACTCCACACAGAAGGCGCTCCAGCAGAGAATCGAACGGGAGAACCTCTTGTTGTGAGGCGACAACGCTACCGCTGCACCACCGCGGCTAGTCTGCCAGTGAACATCTAAAATATGAAGGATACCTTTTCCTCTGTTTTTGAGTTCATTAAAGAACTACTTTAAACCAGACCATTTATCTCATAAATTCAGAACCAATCCCTGGCATAAAGAAATGGTTGGTTGTAAGACTCATGCTGTCATTATGGGAAATCAAAAAGGGTTGCATAAACATCAGGGCCTGTAATTCGGACACCCATGAAGGTGAAATTAGAGCAATGAGCAAAACAGTCTTCCATGTAAGACATTTTAAACAGTACAGTTTGAAGTTTTAAAAAAAGGGGTTACCTTCTCCAGTACAAAGTTAAGAACTCAAGTTAGGTGCCACTTATTTTCTAGGTAGTCTGATACATAAAACCCCTTTCAAAAATTGTTTGACTTCAATTAAGGAAGAAGTGGGGGATGCAAAGGCAAACAAGCAGAAACAGCCAAAAGGTGTACCTTTATAGAAGTGCATGCTAGGCCTGAGTTGAGTTGAGCTATTCATATAGGTTTTGCTCTCTTTTATGGCACCATCTAGAAAATCTATTCCATCTGGCAAGTGTGATTTTCTAATAACAGGTTTTATAGCCTACTTTAATACCTGATGCACATCTAACAGTGAAGAGAAGGACATCTACTGTTATGGTAAGATTCTGCACAACTATACTATGTCCTTCTACATCACTGTTGCAGTATTCCTTAAAGAAGGGAGAGCAAAAAAGCTCAAGAACAGAATGAGAGGTGGAAGACTGAGAACAGCCCTCAACATACCCAAATAAAATGGTGTCAGCAAAACCTGCACTGACCCTAGAAACCATACCCAACATAGAATAATTGTGTAAAATCTTAACATAACCATAGATGTCCTTCTTTTCCATGTTGCAGTATTCATTATAGTAGGGATATGGCTGCCTGCAGCACCATACATCCAGCCAGTATACCAAAGTCTTCAGTTAGGGGTACATGCGACATAGCATGCTAGTGCCATAAACCAACATCGGCTATAAATGTGACATTTGCACGTACCAAAGTCAGGACTCACTGCCGCAGAAGATAAGGGTGAATGAATAAAAAGCATTCCAGCTAAACCAGACTATAGAAAGGAGCCTATAGGGAAAACAAAGAGGCTCTACCTGGAACTATGAAAAATTCTACATATAGTAATACAACAAACACCAAGTAAACACCTCTACCAAACTATATAACCATAAAACCCCAAAAGTAAAGGATAGAGGGGAAGAGGGAGAGTTCTGAATACTGCAACATGGAAGAAAAGAACATCTATGGTTATGGTAAAATCTTACACAGCTATTCTATGTCCTTCTATTCTCATATTGCAGGACTCATAACAGTAGGGAGTGTACCAAAGCTATTGGGTATTCCCTTGGGTGGTTGGTGCAGGAGAAGAGTCAAGGAGACCCTGCAGAATAGATCTGGCAAAGCCAGCTCTGGATCTGGATATTAAATCCAGTTTGTAATGCTTGGTGAAGGTCTGAACAGAAGACCAGGTAGCTGCTTCTAGAATGGGGGCATGGTCGTGGCCTTTGAAAAAGGCTGCAGAAGAAGCTGCAGCCCAAGTGGAATGAGCCTTTACTTTTGAGGTGAAAGGCTTGCCATGGAAGTCATGGCAAAAGGAGATGGCCTTTGAGATCCATGAGGCAATGGTTTGTTTAGAGACTGCTGTGCCTAGGACTCTAGGGTGAAAGGAGACAAATAGCTGGTCTGATTCTCTAATGGACTTGGTTTTATCTAGGTAGAATCTGAGCTGACTGTGCACATCCAAAGAATGAAGTTTCCTGTCTGAGGAATTCTGAGCTGTGGAAAGAAAACGGCAGGTTAATAGATTGAGCTCATTCACTACTTTCGGCATGAATGAAGGATTAGACCTCAAAGAGACTCTGTCTTTGTGGAAAATGAGGTAAGGCAGAATGATCATGAGGGCTTGGATTTCGGAAACCCTCCTGGCAGAAGTCAAAGCTACTAGCAGAATCATTTTCCAAGTGCAAAACTTAACAGAAGCTGAAAAGTTTGGTTCAAAGGGGGATTTAGTAAATTTTTCGAGTACAAAATGAAGGTCCCAAGGTGGTGGAACTGGTTTCTTAGGAAGCCTGAGATGCAGAACCCCTCTGAGGAATAGTTTAACCTCTAGTCTGGATGCTAAAGGGGGAAGCATAGGTAGACTAGCAGAAATAGCAGACAAATGTACCTTTATGGAAGAGTATGATAATCCGGAGTGCAGGAGCTCACACAAATAAGCAAGGACCATAGGAACTGGGACTGCCAAAGGGTCCTGTATTTTTTTTAGAACACCACCTGGAAAAACATTTCCACTTTGCAATGTAATTTTTTCTAGTGCCAAGTTTCCTGGCCTCCTGCAGGACTTGGGTAAGTCCTCTGAGTACTGGTGGTGAAAAGGGATCAAAAGTTTATCAACCACAGGGTCAAGTTCAGGTTGTGAAGCTGTGGGTGTATCAGAGATCCCCTGTCTTGTGTGAGTACATCGAACTTTTGAGGCAATCTGTGGCGATTGCCCCTGGCTAGCTGAAATAAAAGAGGGAACCAATGATGTCTAGGCCAAAAGGGGGTCACCAGTAGGATTTTTGGTCTGTCTTTGTGAATCTTCAGTAAGACTTTCTAAACTAGAGATATTGGGAAGGAAGGCATACAGGTACATCTTTCCCCAAAAGAAGGAGAAGGCATCCACTTTCCATGCTTGTGGATGGTGTAGCCTTGTGCAGAAGAGGGGTGGCTGTCTGCTCTGGGAGGAGGCAAACAGAATTGCTTTTGGAATGCCCCAGTTGTGTACAATGTCCAGAAACACCTCCCCGTTTAACATCCATTCGTGAGAAGGTGCTATGGTTCTGCTTAGAGTGTCTGCCAATACATTTTCTGAGGTTGGAATATGAGCAGTCAGTAGGTGAAGTAACAGAGAACTGGCAAGGTTCCAAATCTGAATTGCTAGCAAGCATAGAGGGTAGGATTTTGTCCCCCCTGCTTGTTGATATACCATAGCACAGTCATGTTGTCTGTGATGACTCTCAGTGTGTCTGGTAGCAGAAGCTGCTGAAAGGTCTGTACAGCCGGGAGTAAGGCTCCCATTTCTTTTATGTTGATGCAATCCCATAGTCTGTTTGAGGACCATGTGCCCTGTGCCCTGTGCCTTGTGCTGGTTGGAGGGGAGATGCGGCACAGCTCCCCAACCCAGGTCTGAGCTGTCTGTGTAGAGATGCTGTACTGGAGTTGGAATTTGCAAGGGGACTCCCTGATTGAAGTGAATTTGTGAGATCCACCAACAGGAGTTCCTTTTTTAGACATGGCAAAAGAGGAATGGTTGCCTCTAAGAAGTGAAGGTGTTGGAACTATAGATTTTTCAGACACCACTGAAATTTCCTCATGTGAAGTTTGGCCAGTGGAAGCACAGGGATCAGAGAAGCCATATGTCCTAGAAGCTTCAGAAAATGTCTGGCTGTCAATGATAAGAGGGGAAGCAGCAAGCTGTCTATCTTTTGTTGGGGAATGAAAGCAGTCATTAGAACTGTCTGTATCCTGCAACCCAGAAATGTTATGTCCTGGATAGGGGTGAACTGAGATTTTTGCAAATTTAGAGTGAATCTGCAAGTTTCCAGGATGCTGGAGACCAGATGCAGCTGTAGTGTTAAGGAGTGAGAGTCCCTGTGAAAAATGAGATTGTCTAGATATCTGAACTCCCAACAGCCTAAAGTGAGCTATCAGTGGGGCTAAACATTTTGTAAAGACCCTGGGTGCAGTAGAGAGACCAAAAGGCAAGGCAGAGAATTGAAAATGAGAGGAGCCTATTGAAAATGTAGGAATTTGAATAGGAATATGCAGATGAGCATCTTTCAGATCCACTGAAACCATGTAAGCCTGGGGTGGGATAAGAGGCAGTAATGTCTGTAGAGAGAGCATCTTGAAGGTGGGTACCTTGAGGAACAGACTGAGGTAGGACAGGTCTAGGATTGATCTCCAAGGACCATCCTTTCTTGGAACCAGAAATATTCTGGAGTAGAAACCCTTGCCCATGTGCTCTGGATGAACTGGCTGAATAGTGCCTCAAATTAAAAGTTGTCTCAAGATGGGGGTGAAGAGCTGAATTTGAGTTTTTGGTGGTTGTGGTAAGCCTTGGAAAGGTGGGATAGCCCACCAAGTCATGAAATATCCATGCTGGATGATGGCTACCACCCACTGGTCAGTGGTGATCTTCTTCCAAGAAGGGAGGGATAGAGTGAGGCGTAGGGACAGAGGGGTGTGACAAGGCAGCTGGCCTGAGTCAGAAGGGGGAGCTCGGTTTTGACCAGGACATCTACGAAAGGAAGTTGTGGAGGCTGTAGATGCAGCTTCTCTAGAGCGTCTCCTTCCCCTAGGCTGAGCAGTGGGAAGAGTGGACCACCTCCTAACAAAAGAAGTCTTTTGAGGTTAGTTTCTATGGTATCTAGGAATAGGGGAAACAAGAAGATGTTTCAAATTCTGGAGTTCCTTACCTTTCTCCTGTAAGGATTTAAAAAACTCAGCAAAAGCAGCACCGAATAATGCAGAGTTATCTAAGGGGGCATCTAACAGCTTAGCCTGAAAATCAAGAGGTAAAGGCTGTAATCTAAGCCATGAATATCTTTGAAGGACTGAGCCAGATGCAGCCAACTTGGAAGAAGCCTCCACAGCATCATAACTACACTTGAGTGCCTGGTTACTTTAGAAGCTGTTGAAAGCAAATTCGTGAGTTGAGTCTTGGTAGGGGAGTCAGTAAGATCAGACACCAAAAAGGAGGCCTTTGCTAGAGTGTCTAGTACAAATCGTGCAATGTGAGTCTGATAATTTAACGCCCTTATGGAGAGGGTAAAAGATGTATAAATCTTTTTACTCTGTCTATCCATAAATTTACTCTGTCTGTCGGGAACAGAGAAGTAAGAAGGTAGCGGCCTGGATGACGTGTCTGCAGAAACTGCTACAACAGCAGGGTCTGCAGGAGGGTTTCTGAAGAGAAACTGGGATTGAGCGGAAACTTTATAAAACCTATCAGGTCTCTTGGAAGCTGGGAGTTAAGACTCAAGAGCCTGGGAGGCTGCCTGAAAGGCATCCAGAAAGGCTGGTTGCACAGGAGGGACAGCAGAGGGGAAGGCTGGTCCATTTGCAACCGTTCAAAATACGTTCTTTTAGCGTCAGAAATTTCTGAAACATTCCACTGGAAATGTTGCCTCATTAAATTGATAGTGTCCCCAAAAGAGAATTCTTCACCAGGGGAATAGGGTGCCAAGGAATCCTCCTCTTGGGTAACAAAATCCTTAGGAGATTCAATTTGAGATGAACAAGGAAGAGATTCATCAGATGAGGTGTCCTCTTCAGATTCAACCAAACAGGAATCAGAGACAGGAAGTTGTGGTAGAGGTTGTTGAAAAGCCTTAAAGGCCTTGAACAAGTTTTGGGAAAAAACTTCCCAGTCATTTGAACGTGGAGTAGCAGACTGCTTAAGTTTCTGTTTTCTCTTAAAAGGGCCTGGAGAAGGTAAATCTGAGATCCAAGGAGTCTCCAGGCTCTCCCCTCGCCTCAAGAGACTTGGTGGATGTCTGAGAAGCAGAAAACATTTCAGGCCTAGCTTTCTTGGCCTTCTTTTTAGGCGGCTCATCTGATGGACCTCCCACACCCTCTATACCCACGGCCAGGTGTCGGAGCCTCTGAATTTCTAAATATATTTTCAAGGAAGCTACATGACTTCTAAACAATTGCCAAATAACACAGTTCTTATAATCGTGCTCTTCCCGTAAGCAAAAATCACACTGGTCGTGAGTGTTCTCGTATGGAATCAGTCTTCTACAAGCACACTTGCCCTTCCTAGAAGTTATGAAAAGCTGGAATGCAGTAAAATGCTAACAATAAGGTAAGAATAAATCAACTTATCTGTAAGTGGGCAGTCAAAAGATAACGAACATACAGTGAACACCTCTAGCTGGCGATCGGACGTCTGACAATCACTGCGACAGGAAAGTTCTGACTTGGGTATGTGCAGACGTCACATTTATAGCCAACATCAGTTTATGGCACTAGCATGCTACGTCGCATATACCCCTAACTGAAGACTTTGGTATACTGGCCGGATGTACGGCACTGCAGGCGGCCATATCCCTACTGTAACGAATACTGCCACATGAGAATAGAAGGACATATAATTGTTAAAGGTATGCACTGAAGACAAAGTAGCAGCTTCAAAGGTGGAACTGGTGCCCAACCAGAAGACAACAGCGCTAGTAGAATGAGCTCTAAAGAAACAACAGCACTAGTAGAATGAGCTCTAGCAGAAGCACATTGAGACTTACCATGAAAAGAATAACAAAAAAAGATATGGCCTTAGATATCCAGGAGGCGACTGCTTGCTTAGAAACAGCCAAACCAAAGACCTGGAATGAAAAGAAATAAAATGAACGCTGATGAGAATTATGAATAGCCTGAGTTTTATCCAACTAGTACTTGAACTGTCTGTTCAAATCCAAGGTACGCAGGACCCTCTCAGCAGCAGACTGAGGACAAGGGAAAAGGAAGGGAGTTGTACAGACTGACTTAAGAAGATTTAAGAACAACTCATGTACCAACTTGGGCATAAAAAGGATTAGTATGACGGGGGCACCCTGTCCCTGTATAAAAAAAAAAAAAAAAAAAAAAGGAGGAATGGCCATAAAGGACTGGAGCTCAGAAACCTTCCGGGCAGAAGTAACAGCCAGCAACAAAACAGTCTTCCAGGTACAATACTGCAAAGAAGCAGAATCTGCAGGCTCAAAAGGAGCATTAATCAATTTTTTTAAAACGAAACTAAAGTCCCGAGGAGGATCAATACGTTTTCTTGGAAGCCTAATATACAGGACACCTTTAAGAAATTGTTTGACCTCAAAATGAGAAGACAAAGGAGGAGTCAAGGGCAGACAAGCAGAAATGGCTAACAAATGGGCCTTTACAGAAGAATAGGCCAAGCCAGACTGGAGATACTCACACAAATAAGACAGGACCAGAGGAACGTCCACTGAAAAAGGGTCCGGGTTATGAACATGGCACCAGACTCAAATCTTTTCCATTTGGACATACAAGATTTTCTGGTTGAGGGTTTCCTTGCCTTCTGTAAAACCTTGAGCATGTCCTCAGAAAAAAGGTGCGAGGTTATCCAAGTGCAACTAACTCTGGGCAAAACTGCAATTCAAATTGTAGCTTGCTACAGATCCCCCACCATGCCCCAAGATTCTCACTCCTCTTTTCTTGATGTACTGGAAAATATTAGGGTTCAACCAAACACCCTAATAATGGGCGATTTCAACTACCCCACCATTAACTGGTAAAACTACTCGTGTACCAACTCCTTCACACAACGCTTTCTGGAATTCATAAACTCCAATGCCCTGGATCAACTTATCCACACCCCCATCAGGGGCAACAATATCCTAGACCTAATCATTACCAACATGAGTGACCAGTGTTCCATACCTGAAGTCAACTCCTCGTTGGTCTGATCGGACCATAAGCTAATCACCCTTGATATCCACATCCCACCCCCACCCCCCATTAAGGAAACCGCTGTAAAAAAAATTTCTCCAAAGCCAACTTCATGATTCTTAAGTGATTCTTGGTGAACTTCATGACACCCATGCAGATGGACAATATAGTTACGACTGCGGAATCCTACACAAATGCACTCTATAAGCACTTACACGAGTGCATGGATCGTGCTATCCCAAACAGAGCCAAGATGCTATCCTCCAAAAAAAGGAAGCCAATCTGGTGGTCCCCTGCTATAAACAAACTGTACAACAGAAGGAAGAAATTGTTGCAAAAGAGAGTAAAATCCCATGAGTGGAGGAGCTCCCTGGTCAGCCTCAGTAAGAAGCTGAGATCCCTTATAAGATCCTCCAAAGCTAGCTACGAAAAAAAAATCATCACTGATTCTAAGGACAACCACAGAGCATTCTATAGCTATGTCAAGAATCTCAATGGCAACACCCAGATCTGCTCTGGGTTACAGCACAATGGCACGAAAATTACAGAACCAACTGATATTGCCAACATCCTGGCAGATAGGCTCAGTGCTAACTATATACCCCCCCTCACCCCCTAAAGGAACCATATCTATACAGAAAGAATGTAGAGCCCCTTGTAATCACAACTACGCAGGTAAAAGCTGCACTCTCTAAAGCCAAAAACACAGCATCCACCCCAGGCTGCATTTTACACTAACTTCAGAATGAACTGGCTCCCCACCTAAGCACCATGTTCAGTCATAGCCTCACATCAGGCTTTGTGCCCACTGAATGGCGTACAGCAACAGCTATCCCACTCCACAAAGGGGGAGCCACCACTGATCCTGGGCACTATCATCCTATTAGCTTGACGAGCCTGGTCTGCAAGGCCATGGAATGTATCACAATGGAACTCATAAACAAAGACATTGGTAACCTCCAAACTCTGGATCCCACCCAGTTCGGGTTTGTGAAAGGCAGATCATGCCTCCTGAACCTGATCGACTTCTTTGAGACAGTCACCAAAGCCGTAGATGAGGGTAAGGTGGTTCACACAGCCTATCTTGACCTCACCAAGGCTTTCGACATCATCCACCATTCCGGAATTATAGCTAAACTCACTAAACTAGGTATAAATCCCTATGTCACAAGATGGGTTGCCTCACAAGACACCTGCATCAGCTAGAAAGGCCACATAAGTACCTCACAAATAGGATTACTGGCCAAAAACAGATACCCTACACTGACAGTCTCAAAAAACTCCAGCTTTACTCCATAGCATATAGCCTACTCTGAGGTGATCTCTGCCCAGCATATAAAGCTGCAACGCTTTCGGCTATTCAGCCTTCATCAGCTTATCGATGTTTATTTCACACAGTTTGTTTTTAAGTGTTTGTCTTTCAGTTAACACTTATGTTTATTTTTGTTTGGTCGTTTATTTGGAATCTGAATAATCTAGTTGCCGTGGTGGTGCTCTGAAGTCTCCACTTGTTGCTGCTTTATTATTTGTCTTCATCACCTTCAGTGAGATTTGGAAGTATTTTTCTCCCAAGATATAAAGCTATGTTAGACCCAGAGCTGTTGGACATACTACACCTAAAGAAATCCCAATCCCTCCAAGCTAGACGCCCTAGGGACCTAAACCTTGTCACCACAATAAACAGGACATGCTAGAGGGATAGATTTTTGTCCCAGAGACTTCCCATACTCTGGAACAGGCTACCCATCTATGTCAAGCAAAGTTCTTCATTAGCATTCTTCAACTGATGAGTGGATGGGAAATAGGAAATTCACCCCGGGGATCACTTCTGTCTCTCTGCTCAACAGTGGCACAGGAAAATAACTTTCTTGGGTGGCATAAGCCAGGGAACCTTGTAGGCTAGGCTTACGTAGACCCTCGGGCCGATAGCCTAGTACCTACCTATGAACCTATGAAAGGGATCAAAACCCTATCATCCACAATGTCATCTGCAGACTGGACAAGTGGGGATGGATGAGAGACCCCTTGTCCTGTGTGAGTAGATCCAGCCGATGAGGTAATATGTGATGATTGCCTCTGGCCAGATGCATTAAGAGGGGGAACCAGTGCTGTCTTGGCCAATCACATTTTGAGGAGTTCAGCTGAATCTTCTACAGGACTCTTGGAAGTAGAGCAATAGCAGTGAAAGGGTAAAGAACCTCCCCTTCAATGGAAAGGATAGGGCATCCATTGTCCAGGCCAGATGGCATGGCACTCTAACAGAAAAGAGGAAGCTACCTGTTTAGAGGGAAGACAAAAAGATCTACCTGAGGAATACCCCACGGGTCTATATTACATATCCGAATGCTTAAATGTTCGAATCGCTAAAGATCGACCTTTAGAGATCGAACATTCAAATGTTCAAATATGTACCAAAATAAAATTTATATAAAAAAAGAAAAAGCAAAGGGTTTAAGCAGGGGGAGGGGGAGGGGAAGCCCCCCTACACCCCCCAATACTTAAATATACCAACTCCGAAATCGCACTTCAGTGCAGAAATGGGAAATTTCACATTCCCTACACTGTAGTGCGATCTTGGAGTTGGTATATTTAAGTAGAGGGGGGTGCAGGGGGGCTTTCCCCCCTGCTTGCACCCTTTAGTTTTTTTTTTGTTTTTTATTTTTCATTTTTATTCATATTCAAACATTTAAATGTTCGATCGCTAAAGGTTGATCTTTAACGATTCGAACATTTAAGCGTTCAGATATGCAATATAGACCCTACCCCACCAATGGACAATGTCCAGAAACACATCTCTGTGAACCTGCTCAGAGTGTCGGCCACAGGATTGTGCTCTGAAGGAATGTATACTGCTTGAAGAGTTAACTGTTTGACAGCACTTCTCAAAGCCTGAAGTGCCATGCTGCAGAGGACATAAGATTTCATGCCCCACTGCTTGTTAAAATACCACATCACTGTAGTGTTGTCTGTGTACACCTTCAAGGGGCTCAGACAGTGCATTGGGCGAAAAGCCTGAAGGGCCAGAATTAGAGCCCTCATCTCTGATGTTGATATGGTCTGACTTCTGATGGGGAGGCCAAAGACCCTGAACTTTCAGGTGACCAACAGATAACCCCCACCCCATATCCATCATCATATCTGTTGAACAGTTCTAGAAGGGACTGGAAGCTGAAAGGGCCATCCTGGGTTGAGAGTGAAATGTCATATCCACCACTTGATTCCTTCTTGAGACAAGGAAGGAAAGGTATACTGAAAGTCAGAGGGTGACAATGCGCCAGTTAAACTGACTTGAGGTACCACTGAAGCTTCTGAATATGCAGTCTGGCAAAAGGAAGCATTGGAACAGAAGAGGCCATGAATCCCCGGGGCCAGAAGAAACTCTCTGGCTGTCATGGGTCGTCTAGATAAATAAAAATCTGAATGCCTTGGAGCCTGCAGAAGGTAATCACAGGAGCTAACCATTTTGTAAATAACTTTGGGGCTGTAGAGAAGCCAAAGGGCAAAACAGAGAAGTGAAAATGAAAGGAAAACACAGAGAAACACAAACTTTCTGTAGACAGGGTGAATAGGGATATAAAGGTAAGCATCTTTCAGAGCCAAGGACACCAGAAAAGCCTGGGGTAAAAGAGAAAACAGAGTTTGAAAAGTAAACATCTAAAAAGAAGAAACATATTGAGCCAGAAGAAATGCAAAATAGGTCTCCCAATGCCCTCCTTTTGAGGAAGCAGGAACATCCTGGAATAAAAACCCCATACCACTTGGGAAGGGGTCAAATGGTTCCTTAGTTCAACAGGGACCCCAGAAACATCAGGAAGAGAGGAACTTGCACTAGAAGAGGTTGAGGAATCCCAAGAAAAGGAGGGAGAAATTTCCATACCATGAAGTAACTCTGACGGATGAGAGAAAGAACAAGAGTCTGAAGTGATGAGATGCCATTGTGGAAGACAAAGGGAGAGCCAAAGAGACAAAGGAACCTGGTCTAAAGGCAGGGTAGGTGAACTGTCAAAGTGACGAAGGCTTCTGGGCCACAGAAAGCTGAGAAGTCTTAGCACAGGGGGCCCGCCTCATACCATTCCTGCCCTTCCAGACCTGGCATGGTTGCCTGCAAACAAAAGCAGATCTTGAAGGATAATTCTTCTGGAGCTTAGAGATAGGACAGACAAAAAAGACGTTAAGTACTCACCATAACGTTCCATCTGGGTTGTCCAGCTTCATTTATCCTTGATTTATGGGACTCTGTTCCAAGTCTCATAACCAGCTCAGCCATTACACAGCTTGCGCAAGTCTCAGAATCAGCTCGGCCATTACACAGCTTGCGCAAACCAAAAACTCCAAAGCAAAGTTCCTATCCAGAATGCCTCTCTCTAAATTATCTCGGGTCAAGTTTGCAGCTATAATGAGAGACCCTAATACTATAACCATTGAAGAGGCTATGGCCAAGGTCATACATGAGGAAACTAACAGCCAGGACTACAGTCCGTTCCACAAGGAGCCTGAAGGAAGGGGAAGGAGGGTGGGGTGTCGAGGATAAATCAAGACTGACAACACAGATGGAACGTTATGGTGAGTATGTAACTTCTTTCTCTGATGTTGTCAATCATTTATCATTCACCTATGGGACAGAGTCCCCCGCTACCTTGCATCTTAGGAGGCCTTATGGAAGAGTATTCCTGAGCACCATGGAAGCAAATGAGGCTCTTCCCCTGGAGACCAGATCCGCATTGTAATAAATAATAAGGGTATGTAGAGAAACCCACATCGCTGCTGCACACGTCATCCATGGAAGCCTTGGAATGAAAAACAGCAGACGTGGCTATAAGCTCTTGTGGGGTGTGCTCTAACTGGGGTTGCCAATTTGAGGTTTTTCCTGTTGTAGACAAATTCTCTTAACCAATTAGGCAATGTAACCTTAGAAACTGATTTACCCATGGAAGGACCGGAAAAGGAAACAAATAACTGGCCTGATTTTCTGAAATCTTTAGTTCTGTTGAGATAAAAATGCAATTGCCTGTAGACATCCAATAAATTTAAGCAGTATTCTCCCTTGTTGGAACAAGTAGGGAAGAACACTGTCAATTCAATGGATTGATTAATGTTAGCCTGAGATACGACCTTTGGCAGAAAGGATGGATTGATTCTCAGTGATACCATGTCTTTATGAAAACTCAAATACTGAGGTTTTGAAGATAATGCATGAATCTCTGAAATCCTCCTAGAGGATGTAATAGCTATTAAGAAAATGGTCTTACATGAAAGAAATTTCAAATCCCAGGTAGCCCCCAGCTCAAAGGGGGATTGGACCAAGGACTGCAAAACCAGAGTAAGATCCCAGGAAATGAGGGGTTCCCTATAAGGAGGCTTTAACCTTAATGTTCACTTCAGATAGGCTTTGAACAGCCTATGTGAAATTAAGGATTGCCCTTCAAAACCATTATGGAAATTAGAAATAGCAGCAAGCTGAACTTTGATGGTAAAAGAAGAAACTCCTTGTTCAAAGAGTGTAGACAAAATTGCAAAACCTCTTCAACTGGTGCCAAGAAAGGTTCAAGTTTGTTATCGCATGCCCATATGGAAAATCTCTTCCATTTGTTGAAGCAAAATCTCCTTGTGGAAGGTTTATGAGAAGCTAGCAAAATGCATGGGAAGATAAGTTATCTCATCTGGCAATCAATGGAAGTGGAAAAACCAAGCTGTAAGCTTGAGGTTTTTCAGGTTTGGATAAACTATTCCCTGAGGATGGGACAGGATATCTGGATCTGGGCCCAGAGTCCATGGATGTTGAAGTAGATGAAGCTAAAGAAAGGGGAATCAGACTTGCCAAGGCCAAAAAGGGGCAATGAGAATGCCTTATGGCTTTCTTCAAGAAAGGGGGTAAAAGGCATAGAGTAGTCCTGAGGGCCAATTGTGAAGAAGAGCATCTCTTGGTGACTCCCTCTGAGGGGGGATTAGGGCAAAGTAGCAAGTAGCTGCTGCACTTGCTGTTCTGGGAGGATGCAAGTAAGTTGTAGCAAGGCTGGCCTCAGTGACAGAAAATCTCCTTCACCACTCTGGGACTGAAAGACCACTTGTGAGGCAGGAGGATGCATCTGTTCAACGTCCATTATCATGTTTGAGCTCTCTAGGATGTGGATTGCTACCAGAAAGCGCTTTGAAGAGACCGCCCACTGTCACACACTGACGGCTTCTCAACAAAGGGGCAGGACTTGGTTTCACCTTGCTTGTTTATGAACCAGACTACTGACATGTTGTCTGACTGAAATCCAATCCTTCCTACAGGGAGGACAGTTTGAAAGGCTTGTAATGCTAAGAGCACTACCCTCAGTTCCAGAACATTGATATGTAGATTGGCCTCTACTGGGGATCAAGTGCCTTGGGCAGTCCTTCCCTGTAAATGCTCCCCCACCCGATCTGGGAGGCATCCGTGGTCACTATGGCCCAGGGATGAGGGGGAAACAAACAGTCGCTCAAAAGAATTTCTTCCGACTCCATCCACCAAGATAAATCCTTCTTGTAATGATTGGTAATTCGGATGAGATGAGACAGAGGATGACTGAGAATAGACCATTGGGGGAAGAAGCCACTGTAGGATTCTCATGTGGAACCTTACTAACGATACTAAAGTAAATGCTGCCGCCATGGATACCAGAGCTTGTACAGCTAGTAAAGCGGGGACATTGCCATTGGAGAGAATAATGTGAACTTATGATCTTATTTTCTGCAGTCTGTGAAAAGGAAGGGAGCCTATGCAAGAGATCATATTCAGGCAGGCTCCTATGAATTCCACTTGTTGGGTGGACTTAGCGGAGATTTGGCGAGATTCACCACTACAGCTAGACAAGAGCAAATGCTTAGGGTGAAATATAGTCTGTTCGAGTAGGTGCCTGGTGGTAGTAGAAAGGAGCCACTCATCCAATTATGGAAACACTTGGAAGCTGTGCAGTCTCAGATGAACTGCCACTGTTGCCAAACATCTGGTGAACACCTGGGAGGCTGTGGTGAGACCGAAGGCCAGAGCTTGGAACTGGAAATGACTGGCTCCAAGCCAGAGATGGAGGAACCTCCTGGAGCGTTTGTCCATTTTTATGTGGTAATATGCATTCTGGAGTTCTATATAGCACATTCAATAGTCTTTCCGTAAGAAGGGAAGAATAGACTGAACCGTGACCATCCAGAATTTTGTCTGTTGAACAAACTTGTTCAGAATGCTGAGATCCAAAATTGTTCTCCAGTCCCCTGTCTTTTTTGGCATCAACAAGAACATTGAGTAGAATCCAAATCCTATCTGATCAGGTGGGACTTCCTGTATGACTTTTTTTCTAGCAGTTTTTGACTTCCTGTATGACTTTTTTCTAGCAGTTTTTGAATTTCCAGAGCTGCATGATCCCTCTGATTGGATGGAACATCAGGGATCTTTCTTCCTAGATTTGGGGTACGGTTGAATGGAATATAGTAACCTTTGCTAATGATCCTTTGCACCCAAGCATCTACGGTTATCTTTTGCCAGGCTAGTGGATGCAGGATAGTCTTCCCCAGACTGCCTTCAGAGGTAAGCAATCGGGCCTCCTTTCAGAAGAGCTGGAAGGGTTTTCCTGAGAAGGAATCTCTGGAACCCTGATTTTGCAGGCCACCTCTGCTGCATGGTCAGCATCTTCCATTAAAGCTCTCACCTCTGCCCCGAGGGGAGTCATTACCACACGTGTCTTGGAAAGGCCCGTGGATCTTCTTGAACCACATTTTCCAGCTTCTCTGGTTCCTGGAATAGGAATGCTGGGGACTGGAAAAACATATACCCATGACAGAAAGGGTTTTTTCCATCTTCTTCATACCTAGCTAAGGTATCTTTAACTTTAGGGCCAAAAAGGGAAGCTCCATCACATGGAGCATTGACGAATGAAGATGTGAATGGCTCCACAAACTTGCATAGGTGCATCCAGGCATGCCTCCTTATGGCTATGCCTGAACCCACTGACCTAGTTGTCCCTTCAGCTGCATGTACAATAAGCCTCATGGATGAGTTAAGATAGACTCCAGGGCGGCAAGCCGGGAGGCTACTTTATCCTGAACATCGTCTGACAGCTCCCACAAGGGTACCCGGTAGCTCCTTGATCAGATCCCTCTGAAGTCTAGTGAAGTGTGCCAAAAAGTTCAACAACTGCAAGGCGTAGGTTGAAGCATAGACCCGCTTCCCAAACCTGTTCATTGCCCTAGACTCTCAGGGGGATGAACAGTGCAACTTTCTTCCTCCAGTTCCTTCTTGGTAGCTGCCGCAACCACCATGGCATCTGCTACTAAACCTTTGGCCCAATGTTGATGGTCTTCCAGAGCTAAAAGCATTTTATCTGGTCTCCTGAGGATTGGTTCTATGGAATCAGGGGCCTCCCATGCCTGCTGGGCGATCAGTTTGATAAGGTCGTCAATCGGCAGGGTCACCCAAGAAGTAGATGGGTGAGCACTGCACGCTTGCAGATAAACTGACTCCTCGGAGGATGGGCCTTGGGGCTTCCAGACACCCCTCTGCTTTAATATTTTGAGAATGTCTCTAAAGGAGACATCTTCTGAGGGTCCCCTCTGGTCACCCCCAGAAGACGTCTCCTTTAGACATCTTAGACTGTGAGAGATCCCTCTGGGGAATCAAGGTGTTCCCCCTCACATGACCCCTTCCGAGACACACCCTCAGTGGGAACTTTTTCTGAGGAATTGGAAGAGGCATGGCTCTGTGCAAGGGTGTCCTGCAGTGTTGGAGCTCACTGTCTGGGCGTGGTGGTTGGTGGAAGCTCTGGACCAGAGAAGATCCCTGGGAAAAGCTCTGAACAAACAGAAACCAGCTGGGAGCCTGCTGAAGTCAAATCCCTCTCCATAACTTGAAATGTAGGTCCCCCCCGAAGAGGGATGGGAGCCCAAAACCATAAAGGACAACCTTGGAACTGTGGTCCCACCCTGCTCAGAGGGACCCGCCATCAAGATCAGAGCTGAGGAAGAGCCCACAAATGGCGTGGTGGAGCTATGACACCAGGAGTCCATCGGCTCCAAAGCAACAGAGGAACTCAGGGCAGAGCTGTCATCACCAGGACAGCCGGAATCAGGGATGTCAGGGCACAGGTCTCTAAGGCCAGAGTGGTTAGAAGAGGAATGTCTGGTGGAGTCCTTGGAGAAAGATGCCCATCTCCAGCAAGGAGTAAAGCCTGGGAAGACGTGGAGAGACCCCTCATCACAAGGAGCTGATCCACCAACCTTACGTCTACTTTTGTCAGACTCTTACAGGACTGTACCAACAAGGCTGAAGGAGATTCTGGCCTCTCCAAAAAGGGACTTGGTAGTTGCCCGACAAAAGACTCTACTGAAGGAGAGTAACTGGTTCTGGGAACCAAAGGAAACCTTGGTTCCTGGGCTATAGGTGCTGGGGAGGGAACTGGTTCCAAAAATACTGTCAGCACCATAACATGCACAGAAAGAAGGGAGACACTTTCGAGCGTGAGCACAGAGGATGACGGTGGAGGTGCCGAGGTAGTCACTAATACCAGAGCAGGAGGAGACGGTTCCGTCGATTTTCGCAGATCCACCTTTGGTTCTGGATAAGCTGTGGGAACCGAAGGTTGCAACTTCTTATGAGCCGTAGCCAAGGGTGACAGCACCGAGTGACTTCTCTTATTTGATGAAGAGGAGGATGATGAAGAAGACACCTCGGATTTAGCACCTCCAGGCTGAGCAGACAAGGCCTCTTCAAAGGAGATTATTAATAAACCTTTTCAAATAAGCTTATTTTTTTCTTTCAACTATGGCATGATGGCTAAAGGCTTGACAAATGTCACACTGCTGTTCTAAGTGCACTGGGCCCAAGCAATACACACAAGAAGTATGACCATCAGTTTGGCATTTTTCTGCCATAACCAGAACATGAATTGAAGCCAGTTGTTACCTTGCTTTTATCTGCCATATTGAAAGACAAGGATCAATGGCAGATACACAAACGCCAAAAACAAAGCACACACACAGACACACAAGGAAGGAAGGAAAGGCTACCAATGATGGTATACCCAAAAAAAACTACCAGAGGTAGGGGAAAGGGATAGCATTACCAGCAATTGTAGGAGAGACAGCAAACAGTACGAAAAAAAGAGAGACAGAATACTCACTCCCAGAAAACAAAAATGAGAGAGACTAAAGCAGAGATAAAGCTATAAGGGGGGATTACAAAAGTACAGTTGTGTACCTACCATAAATGTAGATGTTAGAGTGTATTCACTGTTGCAGTCATTACTCTTGGGTTATCCTGCTGGCAGGCTACCCGCAGTCGGCCTGAATTCCAAAGTCTTGGTCCGGCGTCGGTTGCTGCCGCCTCTTCCCTGACGTCAGTGCGCCAGGGGTATAAAAGATGCAGCCAACGCCATTTTCTTCAGTTTTTCTTGCCCCAGACGTCAGGTGCCCCCAAAAAGGTAGGCTAAATAAATTATGCCAATAAACATGCATGCACTAAAGTAAAAACATTTCCTTCATCTACAAGCAAATACACCACATAGGTTGTATAGAATAGAGAAGTACAGATAAGACCCAGCAAAAGAAAGGGGGATGGTGGAAGGGTAACCTGGACTGCAACAGTGAATACACTCGAACATCTACATTTATGGTAGGTACACAACTGTACTATGTTCATCGTGTTTCACTGTTGCAGTCATTACTCTTGGGTTGAATCCCAAAGCTGAGGATGGGTGGCTGGGCTAAATACTAAAGGGGTGGCGTAAGCCACAAAACGATGGGCTAGGCTTATAAATGCCCTCGGGCAGATAGCCTAGTATGAACCTATGAACCTATGAACCTATGAGGCCCTGCAGAACTGCAGTGGCAAAGCCTGCTCTGGATTTAGAGTAGAGAGGTAAGTGATAGTGCTTTGCAAAAGTGTGCACTGAACTCCAAGTTGCAGCCTCTAGGATGTCTTTGGTTGGTACTCCTCTGAGGAAGGCTGCTGAAGTGGTTGCTGCTCTGGTTGAATGTGGCCTAATGCCCTTAGGCACTGATTTGCCATGCTGTGAGTAGCAGAAATGAATGCAATGACCTATCCATTTTGAAATAGTCTGTTTTGAGATAGCCTTTCCTTGTGGTCCTGCAGCATATGCCACTAAAAGTTGTTCAGTCTTCCTGAAAGCTTTAGTTCTGTCCAAGTAGAAGCATAGCTGTCTGTGTATGTCCAAAGAATGCAGAAGTCTCTCACCCTTGTTCTGTGGGTTTGGATATAAAAGGTAGGCAAGTGAATGGTTTGGTTAAGGGCCACAGTGGACACCACCTTAGGCATAAAAGTCAGGTTTGTCCTCAGAGAAACCCTCTCTGAATGGAAAATGATAAAAGGTTCCACAGCCATGAGTGCCTGTAACTCCGAGACTCGTCTTGCAGAGGTTATTGCTAGGAGCAGAACTGTTTTCCAGGATAAAAATTTTATATCACCTGTTGAGGCTGGCTCAAAAGGAGGCAGTGTGAGTTTTTCCAAGACATAATTGAGGTCCCATGCAGGTACTGGTGCTCTCCTTGGAGGTCTTATGTTTTTGGCCCCTCTGAGGTACTGCCTTATTAAAGGATAAGAAAAGATGGGTGGTTCCTTATTGTAATGGGCTGAAATGGCAGAGGCATGAATCTTAATTGATGAAAAGGATAGGCCTTTGTCCAGCATCTCAGTTAAGTATTGTAAAATCTGAGGAATATTTGGTACAAACGTGTCAATTCCTTGTGCCTGGTTCCAAGCACAGAATCTCTTCCATTTTTCTGCATAAGGTTTTCTGATACTGGGCCTCCTGGCCACCAAAATAACATCCATCACAGCTTTGGGGAGAGGAGTGTTCTGAATGGCTACATTATCTGCCATGTTGCCAGATTTAAGGTCCTGAGCTGGCTGTGCAGGATCTGATTGTTTTGTTGGGTCAATAAGCGAGAAATCTGAGGCAATGTCCAGGCTGGACCTTGGGCAAGTTCTTTAGGATTGGGTACCAGTGCTGGCGTGGCCAGTCTGGGGCAATCAGTATCATTTTTGGCTTTTCTTGTCTGACCTTTAGGAGTACCTTGGGAAGGACAGGCAGTGGAGGAAAAGCATATACTGTTAGGTTTTTCCAGCTGAAGGATAAGGCATCCACTTCCCATGCTTGCTTGTGATAAGTCCTTGTGCAGAATCTCTGTAGTTGGCAGTTGTGAGGGGAGGCAAATAGATCTATATTGGGCATCCCCATTTCCTTGTTATCATGCTGAAGACTTGTGGATCCAATTTCCACTCATGGGGATCCATGAGGTTTCTGCTTAGTTCGTCTGCCAGAGTATTTATTTTTCCTGGCAGGAATTGTGCTTGCAGGTGAACTTGATAAGTCAATGCTGTGTCCCACAAAGTCATGGCTTGTCTGCAGAGGGGGTAGGAATGTGTGCCTCCCTGCTTGTTTATGTACCACATGACTGTAGTATTGTCCGTCTTTATCAGTAGTTGCCATGGATGAAGTAGATCCTTGAAAGCTGTCAGGGCATTCTGAACAGCTAGCATCTCTTTTTGATTGATATGTAGATGCATCTGGCTTGCGTGCCATGTGCCCTGAATACATTTTCCTGCCATGTGGGCCCCCCAGGCATAATCTGATGCATCTGTTGTTAGTGTCTGCCTGGCTGTGGGTAGAGTGAAAGTCTGTCCCTTGTTGTGGTGACAGGCCTGTGCCCACCATCGAAACTCCTGTTGCAGGCAGGGAATGAGGGTAATTAATGTTTCCAGGCTGTGGCAATGTGGAGTCCAAACACTTTTAAGATACCACTGTAGTTTCCTTATATGCAGTCTGGCATATGGAATTAGCAGAATGCAGGATGCCATGAAACCCAAAGCCTGCAGATTTTTTTTTTGCAGATAACTGGGTCTTTGTTGCCAACATTTTGAAGTAAGAAATCAGTTGCCTTTGTTTGTCTGGCGTGAGATAAGCCATCTGGGCAGTTGTATTTAAGCTTACACCCAGGAATATTATCTCTTGAGAGGGTACTAGTTTTGATTTCTTTTTGTTTACTATGTACCCTAGGCAAATTAGTAATCTTTTTACAAACGCCAGATGCTTTAGTAGAATGTCCTTGTTCTCTGCTTGAATAAGGCAGTCGTCCAAGTAAGGATATATTTGAATTCCTCTGTCTGCAAAATGCAATTACTGGTGCCAGGCATTTTGTGAAGGCCCTGGGCGCAGTAGATAAGTCAAAGGGCAGTGCAGACAATTGGTAGTGCACTGAGCCAGCTATGAATTTGAGGTATCTTCTGCAAGACTGTCTGATTGGGACATGCAGGTATGCCTCTTTTACATCCAAAGTTACGAGCCAAGCCTTCTTGCCCAGCATGGGCAGTAGCTGCTGCAGAGTCAACATTTTGAATTTTGGAACGTCCAGAAATGTGTTTAGAATAGACAGGTCCAATATTGGTCTCCAGGCTTTGTCCTTTCTTGTCCCTGCTCTTGCTGTGGTACTCACTGAATGGCCCTCATGTCCATGAGGAATGAAACTTGCTTTTGTGCCTCTGCCCATTGATTGTGTGGCAGGTCTGGCATACCTTTTGCCCTTGGCAGGGTGTGAAAGTGGAATCTGTAGCCCTGAGACACTATGTTCAAGACCCATTTGTCCTGGGTGATCATGTGCCAATTTTGAGAAAAAGTGCTGGTTTTCCCCCTAAGGGGGCTGCCAAAAGATAAGTTCTGGCAGAGGAAAGTCATTGGGACTGTCTCCTGTATGGCTGTGATTTGTCTTCTCCGCTTTTGGAGGTAGAAGCACCCCATTGTTTAGGCCTGTATGAGCCTTGGGGCTGGGATCTGCCTCTGGGGTGTCTGTATCTGCCTCTTTGTGGCCTGTCTGACACTACAAAGGACCAATTCTTTGTAGGCCAGTTCCTGCTAAATCTGGGTGGCTGCACCTGTAAGAAATCCTTAACTGTCTGCATAGATTTCGCTTTGTCCTCCATTTTCTTCCGCTTTAACATGATCAGGCAGATTCTGTTCTTTTAACCAACCATGTCGCCTAATGACAGAACCTGTAACAGCGGCCCTGCAAGAGGCCTCCAGTGAATCAAAACCACATTGCACAGTATGCTTTCCCACTTGTTCAGTTGCATGCAATAAATCCTGCATTTCCTTGTTTTCTGCACATTCAGAATTTATTAACATTTTCTGTTTAAGCAGTGACAATAAGTATTGCTGATATATAACCATATGAAATTGACAATTTAAAGCCCTCACAGCCAAGGTAGCAGAAGTGTAAACCTTTTTCCCCCATCTGTCCAGTGCCCTTGAATCCCTATCAGAGGGGATAGGGTTTTTTGCAGTGGAAGCCTTGACCCCTTTGGGACCCTAAGAAATAGTTTCTGGGTCAGCAGCAGGGTTTTTATAAAGAAATGTATGTGAATCTGGAACCCTGTAGTATCTGCCTGGCTTAACAGGTGCAGGGGGCAAAGTCAGGTGACAGGCCAGACTCTGAAAATACATCATCTACAATGTCTAAAACAGGAGGGATAGCAAGAGGCCTGTGCTGAGGTAGTAAAAGAAAATCTCCAAGCCTTTTCTTAGATTCTGAGTAGTCTTGGCTCTCCCAGTGGAAGTGCTCCCTCATGGTATGCAGGGCTTCCCCAAAATAATAATCCTCAGGAGGGGAGGCTGAAGGGATAGATTCTTCAGCATCGGAATTCTCATAGGGAGGGAGAGAGTATTCTTGGTCAGAAGAGGAGTCAGAGGAAATGGAAACCTGATCTGAAGATTCATATTCTGTCTCTGCCTATGCCTCTTCTCTGGAGGGGGATGGGAACCCCCGATCAAAGTAATTAGGTCTTTGGCCATTTTGAGCATCTGATTTTTATGCATGGAGGCCTGTCCATGGGCTTGCTGCACTTGTTTCTTTGTCTTTAGTGGTGCTTTAGTCTTTGCCTTTGAAGCTGTAGTCGGTTTTATATACAACTGTGTAGGCCTGAAAACACCCTCAGA
The DNA here is from genome assembly GCF_019279795.1 of Protopterus annectens. Lineage (NCBI taxonomy): Eukaryota > Metazoa > Chordata > Ceratodontiformes > Protopteridae > Protopterus > Protopterus annectens. Next base: position 101,327,314 of record NC_056747.1, read on the forward strand.
AGCCGATGCCTGCTCAGCGGCTCCGGACCCATCTGAGGGAATATTTTCCAAGTGTCCAATACCTTGTGTTTCCAGAGGCCTAGTCTGCTCCACGTGGGAGTCAGAAGCAGCCTGCGGCTCTGAGGTAGCGGGCGTCAGGGGTTGCAAAAGCACCTCACTTAGAACCGGCGACTGGCTTAGAAGAAGCCTCGTCATCAGTTTTGGACCTTGGATGCCTGTCCTTTTCCCTGCGTTTCTTGTGAATTGCAGCAGTCGGATGGCTATCCGACTACATTGTGTAATTAAATCTTTGGCCAAAGTAATGAAATGCAAAATCGTACCGACGCTTAATAGTGCGTTGGTTAAATCTAGCACAAAATCTGCAATTAGCTACGTCGTGATCAGGGCCTAGGCAAGGAATACAATAACAATGGAAGTCCTTATGAGGTATTTGCTTCCCACAAGAAATACAGTTATTAACTTTTTCTGACATCGGTCTGGAGCAAGAAAAAAAAAGTTTCCCCAATGGGGTACTTAGCTTTAAATGAAGACTTCGGATCTGAAATTCAAACACGAAAACCTCAGGAGTCAGCCAACCGGCACTTGCGAACTGCTTCTGCTTCGGGCACCGCACAGCAAGAAAGACTGAAGAAAATGGCGACGGCTGCATCTTTTATGCCCCTGGCGCACTGACGTCAGGGAAGAGGCGACAGCACGTGACGCCGGACTAAAACTTTGGAATTCAGGCCGACTGCGGGTAGCCTGCCAGCAGGATAACCCAAGAGTAATAACTGCAACAGTGAAACACGATGAACATCTAAGATAACTGGATATGAACTGACATACTGAAACAGAAATGGAATAAACCGTAAAATTTTTACTTAGCTGAAGGAGAGGTTAGATTGAAGGTAATTTAGAGAGAGGCATTCTGGATAGGAACTTGGCTCAGGAGTTTTTGGTTTGTGTAAGCTGTGTAACTGCTGAACCGGTTCCTAGACTCAGAACAGAGTCTCATAGGTCAAGGATAAATAAAGATTGACAACATTAGATAATATGTTTAAGGTCTTTCAAGGCTTTGCCTTTCTCTTAAAGAGACTTAAACAAGTCAGTAAGCAGCAGTCCCAAAAAGACGAGTATTACCCAAAGGAACATTCAACAACTTAGTCTTAATTTCCTCAGGAAGAAACTGGAGATGAAGCCAAGAATAATGCTTCATGATGGACCAAAAAGCCACAGCCCTAGAACAGGTGTCAGAAGCATCACAGCTACACTTAGAGTGGTGAGCCACTTGAGAAGCAGAACGTAAAAATAAGGTACAGGATTTACCATCAGAATCAGGGAAGGCAGAGATAACCTGACAAGCCTGAGTAACCAAGGTCAGAGCATACCTGGTCATGCGGGTCCAGTAATTAATATCCCTAAACGCCAAATTAGAAGCAGTGTAAACTTTCTTGTCAATCCTCTCCACTGCCTTCCCTCCTTATCAGAAGACAAATGTTTAAAAAAGGTTTGTCAGAAGCAATTGTCACCACAGAGGATCAGCAGAAAGACATTTAAATAAAAATAGACAATCCTCAGTAACCTTATAGAACCCATCAGGTTTCTTAGCAGTAGGAGGCAGAGAATCAAGAGACTTGGAAGCAGCAGTGAAAATATCTGACAAGGCAGCAAACACAGAAGGAACTGCTGATGGTTTAGGAGTATCCAACTGAAACAACTCATAATATCTTGTCTGAATATCAGACACTTGAGAAGAATCCCACCTAAAGAATTCTATCATTCTAGCAGTTGCGCCCTCAAAGGACAATTCCTCGAAAGGAGACTCAGGGTTAAATGACTCCTCTGCATCAGAACCATAAGCGAAAGGCAAAGGAATCTGGGAAGAATAAGACAAAGACCCTTCACCAGACAGGGAATCCTCATGCAAGGAATCTGGTTTCTTAAACCATTTAGAAGGTGTAGAGGTCCAAGGAGGAGAGGGTACTGAAACCCCTTAAGAAGGCTTTAAGGCCATTAAGGCAGTGAACAAGCTCTGAGTAAACTCCTGCCATTCCCTTTAAGGACCCATAAGACAGACTGAAACATGCTTCACTTAAGAGAGTTAACCGTTTTTTACTAATTGCACATTAAAAAGCCGTTTTACTGTGGTTCTGTTGTATTTCTGTGTATTTTACTTTTAAATCGTTTTACTGTGTGTGCACTTGATTTATCTGCTTAAAAGTTAAAATTTAAACTGCATTTAGTACTGTAGGCGTTACACTCAAGTGCAGCAGCCTTTTCTGTGCATTTTTACTGTTTTAATTGCTTTTTGCTGCTTAATTTCTAAAAATACTATATGTACTGCTCGTTTCCTGCCCTTTCCTATACTAGAATAGTCCAGATCCCAAATCTGCTGGTTTCAGGACTTTAGTCTGTGTTTCTGAGTGGTCCAGACCTTGTTGTGGTAATGAGAGGTCTTTCTGCTTATCAGTGAGAGTGGTAAACAATAGAACAGCTTGTCGCAAGAGGAGTGGTTTCCAGCTCTGAAATTAATCTTATTGGCTGTTTTGGGCTGATTTCTATCCCTTTCAACTTTGAGTTAAAAACCCGTGTTTGCGCTTCTTTTAGCTAGGCGGATCCTGTTTGGGCATCCTGCAGACTACTACAGCACCAGAAACGAGAAGGAGAGACTTTATGCTGATCTAGGTAATTCTTAACTGTTTTTGCTAATCACACTTTAAAAACACGTTTTTAATGTGGTTCTATTGTATTTCTGCTGCATTTTACTGTGTGTGCACTTGATTTATCTACTTAAAAGTTATAATCTAAACTGCATTTAGTACTGTAGGCATCACACTCAAGGGCAACAGCCTTTTCTGTGCATTTTTACTGTTTTAATTGCTTTCTGCTGCTTATTTTATTTTATTTATTTTACATTTGTTTACCGGAAAAGTCCGACTGGAACAAGGTCCATTTACAGCAGAGGCCCGGGGAGAAAAGCTCCACGTCAAATTATTACAGTGGTATATAAAATCAAGATATATCATACAATAGTTTGTTCCAGGCAGGCTTACTTTACACAATGCTGGACCCTGGATATTGACATTTGCTTAAAAAAAAAAAAAAAAAAACACACATCGACTGATGCAATCAAAGAGACATCTCACAAGACATAATGGTAGCAAATAGTAGGCCCTGTATGGCTGTTACTGCGTGCTGTGTCTTAGACATGGTAAGCAGTGACAGAGAGGAGGTTAGCGAGAGAGTGGAGGAGACCAGGAAAGCATTTATACGATGCAAGGACAGAGCCTGGACTGCAAGAAGTGTGGCTTGAGTGACTTTTTGAACAATGAGACAGTTGTTGCTGATGAGATGTTTTGGGGGAGATTGTTCCATATCTTATTGATGGTATGAGAGAAAAGAGCTTTCCCTGCAGTGTTAATGGCTTTGGATATACAGAGTAGGGTCTTGTTAGATGAGCGTAGAGGACGGTTTGCTGAGTATTGGTTTACTAGTTGGGTTTGGGCTGGAGTTTTGTGTGGATTTTTTAGTATATTGAAGGTGATTACTAGGTGGTGGTACATAATTTGATGAGGTAGTTCTAACCCTTTTAGCTCCTTTAAGGCAAGACAATGATGACTTCTAAAACTGGAGTTATTGGTGAATTTTGCAACTTTATTGCAACATGATTCAAGTTTGCCTAAGTCTGTTTTCCAGATGTGAGTTAGGATTGGTGAATATATAGTAGGGTAGACAAGAGGTGGGTTTGGGCTAGGATAATACGTGCTTGGTCTGATAGGAATTGCTTGTGTTTGTATAAGGTTCCTAATTTTTTATGTACTTTTTAAATGGTTTTGGAGGTATGGACAAAGTGAAGATCCTGATCTATTTCAACACTGAAGAGCTTAGTATGGGGGGATAGACAGATTGTGGTGCCATTTTTGCAGGTTATGGTGAAGGAAGGAGGTGTGGATTTGGATTTGTTGGTAAAAAAAAGTAGTAATTTGGTCTTGTTGGGGTTTAGAACAAGTTGGATATCTGTAATCCATTTTTTCACGGAGCAGAAGGATTCTTGGGTAAGCTTTTGAAGAGTGGTTAAGGATGGGGCTGAGCATATTAGTGTTGAATCGTCTGCGCATTGTACAAATGATGCATGCAAGGTGGAGGTATGTAGCTTGTTTGTGAAAATAGTAAATAGTAAAGGACCCAGTATTGATCCTTGTGGAACACCAATGGTAGTTGGTAGGAGAGGTGATAGTATACCTTGCCATTTGACTGATTGTTTTCTATCAAAGAGAGAGTTTCTGAACCATGAAGTAGTGGAGGGGGCAAAGGACATGGTTGTTAGTGTCTATAAGTAGGTTATGCGAAACCATGTCAAATGCCTTTGATAGGTCTAAGAATATGGCCGATACAAAGTTGTTGTTGTTTCTAAGTTGATTAACCTGGTTGGTAAAGGAGAGAAGAGCTGTAGTTGTGCTATGGTTTGGGCCGAAGCCATGCTGTGTGGGGGAGAGGAGATTATGTGAGGTTACGAAGTGCGTCATCTGGGTGTGAATGCATTTCTCCAAGATCTTGGAAAGGGGGGATAGGACAGTAATGGGGTGGTAGTTTGACAGTTCATAGGAGTTGCCACCTTTGTGAAGGGGAATGATGTATGACACTTTCCATAGTTGGGGGATGCAAGCTTCTTGTATGGAGTGGTTTATCAGAATAGAGACTGGGTAGGCTAGGGGGCTCTGCAGCTAATTTTAGGATAGTAGTGGGTAGACCATCAGCTGTGAGAGTGGTGGGTTTTAGTTTTGAGAGTTGTTTTAACTGTGGAGGTTGGCACGGGTGGAAGTTTAAAGGGGGGTATACTATTGTGGTCTATAGTTGGGGTGAATATAGAGCTGTTGTTTGATAAGTGGGTAGATAATGACAGAACAGATTCTGTGAAGTGATGGTTAAATTGAGAAGCTAGGTTGTCATTATCAGTATTGGTGTTGAGAGCTGGGGTGGTAGATTTGCCGGGTTTTAGAAGGGAATTGATAGCCTGCCAGAACTTTTGGGGGTTCTTGGAATGTTTGTTTTGGATTTCTAAGTAGTAGTTTTATCTATTTTTGTTTGTCTTTTGGCCTGATTACAAAGTTGTTGATATCTTTGTTTATCTTGCCTGGTGTGGTTCTTTTTCCAGCTCTTCCAGGCATCGTCTCTGGTGTTTAGTAAGGCTTTTGCAGTTTTATCTAGCCAAAGGGCATAGTTAACTTTAGTCCTACACTTCCTGATGGGAGCTAGTATATTTAGAGCATTCATAAATGTATTATTGAAATATTCAACTGCCTGGTCTAATGCTACAGTTTGTAGTGGGTGCCAGTTACTTTGTTGTAGCATGCTGTTAAGAATCTGTGGATCTACCTTGTGCTCATTTCTAGTTTCCTTATATAGTATAGGTTTGGGTATGTTTACCTGTCTACGAAGGAGGAATGTGGGGCAGTAGTCACGCAGTACATCAGGTAGGCAGCCCAAGTGATAATTTCCTTTGGAGAGGTTAACTAATGTCCAGTCGAGAATGGAGTGTTTTTTGGATTTTTTTGTCAACTCTGGTGGGTTCTTGGATTAATTGTGAAATAAATACGTTGATGTGATTTGAGGGATTGTTGGAGTTGCAGGTTAGCCAGTCTAGGTTTAGGTCTCCTAGTAGCATGGTTTCTTGGTGCAGGTTGTTTGTGGCCCATTGTAACATTTCCTCTACTATAGGTGAGTTATTACCTGGAGGAATATAACTGCAGAGGATGTTAGTTCTTTTTTGTATTTAAGGGAAATAACTGAGCCTAATGTTTCACTATTTTGGAATTTGGGAAGTGGGGTTTTCAAAGGTTGGATGGTAAGTGCATTTTTTAATAAAATTGCAACTCCACCTCCCTTTTTGGTGTCTCTGTCTTGCCTTAGGATGTTAACACCTGGGGGGAGAATTTCTTTGTTTTGGGTGGTGGGTTTAAGCCATGTTTCAGCGATAGCTAGTACATCTGGGGAGTGGTGGGTTATGAATGAGTGTAAGTCATGTAGCTTATTGGATATACTTCTAGAGTTTAGGTTAATAAGTAGTTCTGATTCATGTTTGTTTAAGAGAATTTTGTTGTGGGGACCTGGGTTGGGGTGTATGTCTCCTGAGATTAGTAGCGATTTTTTGAGGTGTAGTTTGAGTTTGATGGCTTGAGCTAGGTGTGTATGTACTCTGGGTGTTGCTAGTCTATTGAGTAGCGATGAGGTGTGTGTTTTGTGTATATAAAATACTGAGATATTAGTAAATAATGTGGAACAGATTAAAATGTTTATATTTGTGTGTGTGTGTGTGTGTGTGTGTGTGTGTTGGTATGTGTTGAGTGGAAGGTGGTGCTTATTGGTATGTTAGTATGTAAGGATGTAGTATAGGCTAGGGTAGTGAGACTTAGTAGTAGGACTGGTAGTATGCCTTGCATGATGTGTCTGGGATTAGGAGAGGTGAGGGTGGTAAGCAGGAGGGTGTGGTATGGAAGGAGGAGAGGTACGGGCAGTAAGTGGGAGGGTGTGGTATGGAAGTGGGAGTGGATGTGATACCTGAGGGATGGTGATAGGCTGTTGAGGGAGTGGTGTGACTAATGGAACTATAAATTTAGGTGCACTGGGGGCGGGTGGGAATTTGGGGCAAGGTAGGGGAGCGGAGTGAGCTGGGGTGAGCCCGTAGGTCGAATGGAGTGGGCAAGAGCAGGAGAACCGGCTACAGCAGAAAGAGTATCAGTAACTGCAGAGATATTAACTAAAGCAAGTAGGTAAGTAGTACTTTAATTTAGAGGAAAGTACTTTAGTAGTTGTAAATGAGGGTAGTTTCACAGGGAGGGAGGTGGGTGTGTAGTAGCTGTAGAATGGGGAATAGAACTTAAATAATTCTACCAGCTTATGGTATAACGGGAAAAGTCTGGAGATAGGTGGTAAGACTAGGTTTACATGGTAAAATACTACCACCTTGTGGCAGAGAAAGATATTGTAAAGTAGGGATAAGCAGTTCCTTTATATAGCAATGTATTCTGGGTTTGAGAGATACCAGAGGGGGAAGAGTGGCAAGCGGTCTTTGGTAGGCTGCTGAGAACCACACACACGCATGTGAGTATTAACAGATAATGCACAAGTAGTTAGTTGTGGGCTACATACATTCCAAGTCTTTAGTGGGAAAATCCACACAGCAGTAGCTCTCTTATGCAGCCTGGCTGGCAGGCAACAATTCTGGGTGTCCTCTTGGGTTTGGCCAGAGATATCTTTGTACCCTAAAGGCAGGGAGGGAACACCCAGGATGGTTTACTGAAAAAGAGAGAGAGAGAGACAATGATTTAGGTAACTGGGAGTGATACATGAGAGGGTTGAGGGAATCAGGCAGAAATTAAGTGAAGAATCTGAGGAGAAATAGGTGTAGAGAAAGGTAAATGTGGAGGGAAAGTAAAGCTAGGGAGGTAGCTTGTAGAAAAAGCAGCAGACAAAGGACAAACAACAATTCCAGGCAGGCAAAACTCTTATAACTGTAGTCCAAGCAAAATACAACTCTATACTCTATAACTCTGACTGTAGTCCAAGCAAAGTACAAGTACCCTAGCTCTTTTAGGGAGGAAGAGTTTAACTGCATTAGGTAAATATATGCACCAGTAATCAAATACAGTTACAGCAGAGCATTAGATACATACACATATCCATATACAGTACATTTGCAATGTATGAGAGTGACTAAATCAGTGAAATTATGCAAGTACAGTATCAGTAAGTAAACAGTGCAATTATGCAAGTACAATGTTAGTGAGGATACCAGCTTGAATGGAGAGAAATATCAGCTATACCTTGCAAAAACAGCAGTCATTACTGTGTGAGATCTAGTCTGCCCATATGGCATGTTCACAGCTTATAATTAACAAAAACTGCTATATACTACGCAAGAAAATAAAACACCTTTTGCACTCAGGAAAGCAGCATAGGCACCTATAACATATATAATAGCAGGCTGTTAAATAAAACAGCTGTCTATACCCTCATTTGTTGGCGTCCTTATGCCGGTAGTCATGCCAACAGGCTGAGTTCAATCAAATATATACAGAAACAGCCCAACGAACTCCTCTGTCCCCAATAACAAGCCAATACAGCACAATGATCTCCACCAGCAGATTACAAATGCCCTTGTTGGTGTCCTTATGCTGGTCATCTTGCCAGCAGCCTGAGGTCAATCACAATTAACACACCAGTACAATGGACTCCTCTAGCCCCACTACTAAGCTGCTACAGTACAATGAACTCCACTGGCATACTACAAGTGCCCTTGATGGCATCCTTTTGCAGGTTTTGCCAGCAGGCTGTGTTCAGTAAAAAACACACAACAGCACAAACAAACTCCTCTAGTCCCAATATTAAGCTGATACAGCACAACGATCACCACTAGCTATTTGCAAACGCCCTTGTTGGTGTCCTATGCTGGTCGTCTTGCCAGCAGGCTAAGTTCAATGAAAAAAGAACCACAACAGCTCAACTAACCCTTCTAGCCCCTTTAATAAGCAGATAGGATACTATCCCAACTCAGATGTACAGCGGCAATGGGCTAAAATGCAATCCGTTTCAGCATACAAATGCTTGTTGTGTTACGGTCAGCATTACACCATTGTAAGGCTAGAAACCATGTATCCAAGCAGTGTGTTAACAAACATTTAAAGCACTATAAACTGTCCTAGACCGTTGTAAAACTAGAAACGATGTATCCGAGCAAGTAATAATGTGTTAATATTCATTTAAAGTACATTAAGCTGTCCTTTGATGCAGACGCTGGTAAAAACCTACCGTTAGTGAGTTAAGCAGCCTAACTGCAGGACTGATGCAGGGGAGAGTGTGGACAGGATTCAAAAATGGCACCACAGACCCTGTCAGCTATTAGTAAACTTTCCAGGTGGGAAACCTTGATAAAGGGGAGGGGTTAGGCACTGAGGATGTGGAAAGGCTAGAGGAGTGGAAAGTGGATGGGAAGGATACTTGGGAGGAGGAGAGCTCAGGAGAACTGGCTACAGCAGAAAGAGTTATCAGTAACTGCAGAGATATTAACTAAAGCAAGTAAGTAAGTAGTACTTTAATTTAGAGGAAAGTACTTCAGTAGTTGTAAATGAGGGTAGTTTCACAGGGAGGGAGGTGGGTGTGTAGTAGCTGTAGAATGGGGAATAGGACTTAAATAATTTGACCAGCTTATGGTATAGTGGGAAAAGTCTGGAGATAAGTGGTAAGACTAGGTTTACATAGTAAAATGCTGTCACCTAGTGGCAAAGAGAGATCGTGTAAAGTAGGGATAAGCAGTTCCTTTATACAGTAATGTATTCTGGGTTTGAGAGATACCAGAGGGGGAAGAGTGGCAAGCGGTCTGTGGTAGGCTGCTAAGAACCACACACATGGATGGGCAGCTAGCGCATGTGAGTATTAATAAATAGTGCACAAGTAGTTAGTTGTGGGCTACATACATTCAAAATCTTTAGTGGGAAAATCCACACAGCAGTAGCTCTCTTATGCAGCCTGGCTGGCAGGCAACAATTCTGGGTGTCTTCTTGGGTTTGGCTAGCTAAAGCTATCTTTATACCCTAAAGGCAGGGAGGGAGCACCCGGGATGAAATTAATCTTATTGGCTGTTTTGGGCTACTTAATTGCTTAAAAAAAAAAAAAAAAAAAAACTAATCTGTACTGCTCGTTTCCCACCCTTTCCTATACTAGAATAGTCCAGATCACAATTCTGCTGGTTTCAGGACTTTACTCTGTGTTTTGGAGTAGTCCAGACCTTGCTGTGGTAGTGGAATGTCTTTCTGCTTATCAGTGAGAGTGGTAAGCATTAGAACATCCTATCTGTCGCAAGAGGAATGCTTTTCAGCTCTGAAATGAATCTTATTGGCCATTTTGGGCTGATTTCTATCCCTTTCAACTTTCTGAGTTAAAAACCCATGTTTGCACAGGTTTGCCCATTGCACAGCACTGCTTAGCTAGGGTTAAAGTATTTCCGGCGCCATAAAGTGTGCGCTTCAGTTTTTCCCTTAGAAAGAGCCAGATTCTTAATTTTAGCATCTGAATCTGCATTTTCGTGCTCAGCACTGGTTCAGAACTGTTGTAAGGACTAAATAAACTACAAATTACTACAGCACTCGACCTTACTCATTACCTAGAGGATAACATTTTTTGTACTTACCTCAGTTGCTTAGAAGAAAACAGTTCTAGCACTTACTTTCCTCACTTGGCCAGAGGAAAATTGCGATTACCCAGGCATGTCCAAGGGACAGCTCCCGGTGTGCTTTCCTGTCTACCTGATGAATCTGGGCATCTTGGGGCAATCTAGCAATTGCCTCATACACAGACAACCCTCTCCTCCTACCACCCAACAATACAACCTGTGAAATTTGCATTTATCTAGCCAAACTGGAAGCAAAGCTCTCAAAACTCAAGACTGAACTTGTCAGTCAAGAGGAGAAGGTAAACACTTGCACCGCACCACACTCAACACACAGACCCACTAAACCTACACCACCAAAATCCACACAGACAGACATACACAAAAACATTCGTGGAGGCTCTCAATAATAATCTGCCCAAGCAACAGAGACCTCCAAAGCAGAAACACAAACAACCTCCACCTCTCAACAAAACCCACAGACTCAGTGTGCCACTCAACCACAGCCCATAATGCAAAAGAACGTACCCATTAGTCATAGGTGACTCTATAGTAGTCAAGCACACTGATGTTCTACTCACCAGACTAGACAAGGAGAAGGTTACTGTCAGCTGCCTGTCAGGCGCCAGGATCTGCCACATAACCCACGCACTCTGGTCACTTCACAAGTACAAATATGACTCAGTCATTGTCCATGTTGGTATGAACGACCTGAGACGTACCTCCCTGGACTACATAAAAAAAAGATATGGAAGAGCTCTCCGATCTTGTAATCCAGGCAGGTATGACCCTAACCCTGAGTAGCATTCTACCTTCGCCCAGAATGATACCACAGTGCAAGAACAAAATGATTGACTTCAGCAATTGGCTAAGCTTCTGGTATCATTCTAAGGGGATCCAGTATCTGTCTGCCTGGGACGACATGGTCGACAGGCCACGATGCTTTGACAGAGATGGCCTGCACCTGTCACCCCTGGGATTCTGGATACTGGCTAAGGCTCTTGCTGCCCCCCTGAGTGCCTTTTTTAAGCAAGGTCCAAATGACAAACCCACCACCGTAGCAGGTGCAGGCAAACAAAAACTGATAGCAATTCTACTAAACGTTAGAAGTCTAAACCTCAAAATGCACTCACTTGAGCCACTCCTTAAAATGGAGAACACTGATATCTGTGCTGTGACTGAAACTTAGCTCAAGGCTCCAGAGAGCACCCCTGCATTACCAGGCAATAACTCATACCATACCTTTCGGCCATCTAACCTGGACCGGAACACCAAAGGCGGAGGTGTGTCCATATTCATTAAGGATATCCACACCTCCAGGCTAGTTGCTCAACATAATGCATCCGAAATTATCCAAGTGCAACTAACTCTGGGCAAAACTGCAATCCAAATTGTAGCTTACTACAGATTCCTCACCATGCTCCAGAACTCCCACTCCTCTTTTCTTGATATAGTGGAAAATATTAGGGTCCAACCAAACACCCTAATAATGGGTGATTTCAACTACCCCACCATTAACTGGGAAAACTACTCATGTACCAACTTCTTTGCTCAACGCTTTCTAGAATTCATAAACTCCAATGCCCTGGATCAACTTATCCACACCCCCACCAGGGGCAACAATATCCTAGACCTAGTCATTACCAACATGAGTGACCATTGTTCCACACCTGAAGTCAACTCCTCGTTGGTCAGATCTGACTATAAGGTAATCACCATACATATCCACATCCCGCCTCCACCCCCATTAAGGAAATCACTGAAAAAATTTCTCCAAAGCCAACTTCATGCTTCTTAAGACAGAAGTGGCAAACTTCATGACATCCATGCAGATGGGCAATGCAAGTATGACTACAAAATCCTACACAAATGCACTCTAAGCACTTACACAAGTGCATGGATCATGCCATCCCTAACAGAACCAAGACACCATCCTCCAAAAAAAGGAAGCCAATCTGGTGGTCCCCCGCTATAAACAAACTCTACAACAGAAGGAAGAAACTGTTGCAGAAGAGAGCAAAATCCCATGAGTGGAGGAGCTCCCTAGTCAGCCTCAGTAAGAAACTGAGATCCCTCATAAAATCCTCAAAAATACACATGAAAACAAGATTGCCTCTGATTCTAAGAACAACCACAAAGCATTATAGGTTCATAGGTTCATACTAGGCTATCTGCCCGAGGGCATTTACAAGCCTAGCCCATAGTTTTGTGGCTTACGCCACCCCTTTAGTATGGGGAACTATACCCATTATTTTGCTGTGCCTCTGTTGAGCAGTGACACTGAGGTAATCCCTGGGGTATATCTGCGATCTCCCATCCATTGGTCAAGATTTCTCTTGAACAAGGCCAGCGAGGTGCTCTGCCTCACATATACCGGGATTTTATTCCACAGCATAGGGAGTCTTTGGGTGATGAATCTATCCCTCCAGCACGTCCTATTAATAGCCGTGTCGAGGTTTACGTCTCCCGCCCTTGTGGCTCTGACGGATCTAGATTTTTTGAGGTGAAGCATATTCATCAAATCTGGGTTTGACATGGCCTTGTATGTTAGGCAAAGGTCACCTCTGAGCAAGCGGTAAGCGACTGAATAGAGCTGGAGTTCTTTCAGTCGGGCAGCATAGGACAGATGTTTGAGACCCTTTATCCTTTTGGTGAGGAACTTTTGTGGCCTCTCCAGCTGCTGCAAGTGTCGGGTCTATATTCTATATTTATGTCAAGAATCTCAATGGCAACACCCAGGTCTGTTCTGAGCTACAACACAATGGCACGAAAATTACAGAACCAACAGATATCACCAACATCCTGGCTGATAGCTTCAGTGCTAACTTTACCCCCTCTCACCCCCTAAAGGGCCCATATCTATACCGGAAGACTGCAGAGCCCCTGCAATCACAACTCCACAGGTAAAAACTGCACTTTCCAAAGCCAAGAACACAGCTTCCATGGGACCAGACAACATCACAGGCTGCATTCTACACAAACTTCAGAACAAACTGGCCCCACACCTAAGCACCATGTTCAATCATAGCCTCACGTCAGGCTTTGTACCCACTGAATGGCGCACAGCAACAGTTATACCACTCCACAAAGGGGGAGCCACCACAGACCCCAGGAACTATTGCCCTATTAGCCTGACAAGTCTGGTCTGCAAGGCCATGGGATGCATCATCATGGAACTCAAAGACATAGGTAACCTCCAAACTCTGGACCCCACCCAGTTCAGATTTGTGAAAGGCAGATCATGCCTCCTGAACCTGACTGACTTCTTTGAAACAGTCATCAAAGCTGTAGATGAAGGTAAGGCAGTTCACACAGCCTATCTTGACCTTACCATGGCTTTCCACCATCCCCCATTCTGGAATTATACATAAGCTCACTAAACTGGGTATAAATCCATACATCACAAGATGGGTTGCCAACTGGCTCACTGACGGAACCTACACTGTAAAAGTTGCAGACTCCAAATCTGACTTCAAACCAGTGACAAGTGGAGTACCACAGGGTTCAGTCCTGGGTTGTCCCCTGTTTGGTATCTACTTCTCTGAAGTAAAGGCTAACACAGAGGGCCTCTGGCTGACAAAATTCACAGATAACTGCAAACTAGGTGCCATAGTCGAGTCCACAAACAATGAGGATATCCTACAGAAGGGCCTCACTGAGACAGATGCCTGGTGTCAGAGCCATGGCCTCAAGCTAAATGCCAAAAAGTGCATTGTCATCCCCTTTGGTAAAAACTCTGTTCCCATGAACTACCACATAGGCGTCAGTCCTCTTAACGCCAAAGGTGTGATAAGAGACCTTGGGACTCAGGTGGACAGTAGTCTCTCCTTTGATAATCACATCACCACAGCAGTCAGGAAATCCTTCTACATGGCACACCTCATCACGAAAGGGTTCTCATCCAGGAAACAAAAAAGTCATTGTTCCCCTCTACTCGGCGCTCATTAGACCCATTATTGAGTACTATGCCCCTTTTGGAATATACCTCACAAGACATCGACAACAGCTGGAAAGGACACAGAAGTATCTCACAAAGAGGATTACAGGCCTCAAACAGATGTCCTACGCGTCTCAAAAAAATTCCAGCTTTACTCCATACCACATCGCCTACTCCAAGGTGATCTCTGCCTAACATACAAAGCTATGTCAAACCCAGAGCTGTTGGACATGCTACACCTAAAGAAATCCCAATCCCTCCGAGATATACGCTCTAGGGATCCAAGCCTTGTCACCACAATAAATAGAACATGCTGGAGGGATAGGTTCATAGGTTGTTACTAGGCTATCGACCCTAAGGCCTATGCAAGCCTAGCTATAACAATTCCCTGGAAATTTCTTCCCACAATATTTACTTCTCTGGGCCCCTGTCTAGCAGGGCGACTGACATGATCCCCGGGGTGAATTTCCCATCACCCATCCAATCATCAAGGTTCCTTTTGAAGAGAGCCAATGAGGCGCTCTGTCTGACATATATGGGCAGTCTATTCCGGAGTATGGGGAGTCTCTGGGTCAGGAACCTACCCCTCCAGCATGTTTTGTTCATTGTGATGATAAGGTTTGGATCCCTGGAGCGTGTGGCTCTGAGGGATTGGGATTTCTTTAAGTGGAGCATGTCCAACAGCTCAGGGTTTGACATGGCCTTGTATGTTAAGCAGAGATCACCTCTGAGTAGATGATATGCCACAGAGTATAGCTGGAGTTTTTTTTTAGATGGTCAGCATATGGCATCTGCTTTAGGCCTGTGATTCTTTTAGTGAGGTACTTCTGTGGCCTTTCCAGCTGTTGCAGATGTCTTGTGATGTACATACCAAATGGGGCATTATACTCTATAATGGGTCTAATGAGGGATGAGTACAGTGGGACAATGACCTCTTTTTTTCTGGATGAAAAGCCCTTAGTGATGAGGTGTGCCACATAGAAGGATTTCCTGACTGTTGTGGCGATGTGGTTATCGAAAGTGAGACCACTGTCCACTTGTGTCCCTAAGTCCCTCATCACACTTTCGATGTCTATTGTCCTGCCACCTATGTGGTAGTTCATGGGTACATGTTTTTTTTCCAAAAGGGATAACTATACATTTCTTGGCATTAAGCTTGAGCCCATGGCTCTGGCACCAGGCATCTGTTTCTGTAAGGCCCTTTTGTAGAATATCCACATCATTTGGGGATTCAATAATGGCTCCCAGTTTGCAGTCATCTTAGTGTTGGCCTGTACTTCAGAGAAGTAGATGCCAAACAAGAGTGGTCCCAGGACTGAACCCTGAGGTACTCCACTTGTCACTTGTCTGGAGCTGGATTTGGAGTCAGCTACATTTACAGTCTGGGTTCTGTCAGTAAGCCAGTTGGCAACCCATAGAGTGATGTAGGGATTTATACCCAGCTTAGTAAGTTTATCTATGATTCCAGAGTGGGGGATGGGGTCGAAGGCCTTGGCAAGGTCCAGATAGGCTGCGTGGACCGCCTTATCCTCGTCCACAGCTCTGGAGACTGATTCGAAGAAGTCAATCAGATTCAGGAGACAAGATCGACCCTTCACAACCCAAACTGGGTGGGGTCCAGTGTTTGAAGGTTGTCAATGTCTTTGTTTATAAGTTCCATGATAATGCGTTCCATGCCCTTGCAGATCAGGCTTGTCAGACTGATGGGACGGTAGTTCCCTGGATCCAAGGCGGATCCTCCCTTGTGGAGCGGGATAACTGTAGCTGTGCGCCAC
Source organism: Protopterus annectens (assembly GCF_019279795.1). NCBI lineage: Eukaryota > Metazoa > Chordata > Ceratodontiformes > Protopteridae > Protopterus > Protopterus annectens. The sequence continues at coordinate 101,343,170 of NC_056747.1, forward strand.
TCAGTGGGCACGAAGCCTGAGGTGAGGCTATGATTAAACATGACACTTAGGTGGGGTGCCAGTTCATTTTGTAGTTCATGTAGTACACAGCCTGGGATGTCATCTGGTCCCATGGATGCTGTATTCTTAGCTTTGGAGAGTGCTTTTTCTACCTGTGTGGCTGTGATTATCGGAATTTGGCAATCATTTGGTACTGAGATGGGCCCTTTAGGGGGTGAAAGGGGGGTGAAGTTGGCACTAAATCAATCTGCCAGGATATTGGCAATATCCTTGCGATCAGAATATTTAATGCCATTCTGTTGTAGCTCAGAGCGGATCTGAGCATTGCCATTTAGATTCTTGACATAACTACAGAATGCCTTGTGGTTGTCTTTGGAATTTTAGAATCCTGTCCCACAGACTTCTCATACTGTGGAACAAGCTACCTATCTATGTCAGGCAAAGTTCCTCATTAGCACTCCAAGAAAAATCTTGATGAATGGATGGAAATTAGGAAATTCACCCCGGGGATCACTTCTGTGGCTCTGCTCGACAGGGGCACAGGAAAATAACTTTTTTGGGTGGCGAAAGCCAGGGAACCTTGTTGGCTAGGCTTACATAGGCCCTAGGGCTGACAGCCCAGTACCTACATATGAACCTACAAGTTTTTGTCTCTTTTCTTAGAAGGGACATCAGGCCTAACAAATGCTGGAGGTTCTGACCCTTGGCGAGATCTGAGAAGAGAACCCAGAACTTCCTCCCTGATCAGTATCTGTGGAATCCCTCTAGGACCATCTGAGACATCCGGAGCAAACACCTGTAAAGACTCAGAGGATGTGCGAAAAGATGGATCCATGCTGGCTTCTGGAGGGGTCGCAGAAGAGGAATCATACATAAACTCTGAATGATCTACAAAGCTATTACCTGCTTTTACAGGGACGTTCGGTGGAGGCTGGCCAGTTAAAGAATCCGGCTGAGAATTCTTGCCCCTCTTCTTACCTAGAGGGAGTCTCTCGGGGTTAAAGGATTCCACCATGGTACCCTAGGCTAACTATCTAAGTCACTGGTTTTCAAGATAAATGGCCGGGAAAGACAAAACGGCTTCTGAGTGTTTTATGCACAAATGACTCACAGATACTACAACAGATATGGTTGTGGGAAGCTCCAAAATGACACTGTCAGTGATGATCCTTATGTGGAATCCGACTTCCACACTGACATGTTCCCCTCTTGGATGACATGAACTCTAGGTAGTGATAAAAAATACAAGACCAGGAAAGAAAATCTTTAAAAATAAAAACAAAAAGTAAAAATAACCCCAATGGGCCACTTATCTGGTGTTGCTATATATTCAGGATAGCAAAAAAATGTTCAAACTAACTGGCAACAATGGCGTTTGAACGGACTGCAAAAGAAGTTCTGGATAGTTGTGTCTGTACATCCCTTTTATGCCCTATGTTCTGGGAGCATAAATGTGAGACATGTTGCAAACAAGATCTTTTTCAAGCTTATCTACACTGGCCGAGCGACGGGCTGCCCGGGGAAGAGCATCCTTTCTTTAAGGAATACTGCAACAGTCATATAGAAAGACATCTTAAAAGATTATCAAAAAAATGGACCACAGGTATAAGGGGAATGCCTCATGCATTTTGGAATAGGAGATAAAGAGTTGTTTGACTTCCTGTATTAACTCCCTCCCACCTTTTTAGTTTCTTTAATACTTCGGCTGATGAATTTCAAAACAAATGGCCCCTAGCAAGACACATTTAGTAACGGCCTTAACATCAGGGAAATTCTGTAACCTTATAATGCATTCTTGTGCATTACTGTACCTGTAAGCAGCAGCCTCAGATACGGCACTCACTAGGCAATAAGAACACTTAACAGAATGTGATGCAGAGTCAATATATGGAACAGGATATATTTTAGTGTCAGCGATATTTATTTATATTTATTAGAAGAGAGCACTTACTACAAATAACCAATTCAAGGGTCAGTCTGGGTTACTTGAATAGTAACAGAAAATTAAACATTGACATGGTCTTAAGGTATAAAATACATGAATATAGGAAACTGTGCATATACATAGAGGTTAACATATATAGTACAGAAATACAGGAAACTGTGCATCTAAATAGGGATTAAGCTAGTTACGATTTCCTGCATATTAGCAAACTAGATAGTAGGTACCTGGACATGCGAGTCTGATTGCTCTAAAAGCCAAAGTTGCAATTATGTGTAAACTTTTTTCCCCCAAATCTATCAAATGAACATCTGTCTTTTATTTGCTACAAGGTTAGAAGCAGAAAAGGCCTTAGATCATCTATCCCTTTTAAAATAAATAATAGAATCTGACACATGATTTTTTTAAATGAATGTGTGCGTCTGTCAGGTTTTCTTTGGGAAGAGAAGGTTAGGAATCTGGGAAAACAGAGGTATATGAAAAGGCTTCCTCTGAGGCTTCTAAGATGGGGGGGGGGCTACTAATGCCTTCTTCACCTCCTATACGAAAAATTATTTCATTTTAGAAACTGCATCCCCAAAGAATATTTCTTCACTGGGGGAGTCTGAAGACAGAGTTTCTTAAGATCAGACTCACAAGGAGTGGGAAAAGATAAACGTGAAGTATAGCCCAGACCCACAAGATCTGACTCAGAGAAGGGGTGGGGGTCGCTTTTTCCTAACCTGGACAGAAACTGAACAGAAAGATGGAGATACTGGATAGCCTTAAATAGGCCCTGTACAACATTATACCTATCTCACTGGGAAGTGTTCTGCATACAGGGAGTGTAAGGATGTGACAATTGCTGTTTTCAGTGTACAATTTTTAGGAGTACTGCACCTTAGGGTCTTTGGGGTAGAATCCAATGGTTGTACTTCCATCATGGAGCGGAGCAAGCAATGTCCTCCCTTACCAACACTTGGTGGATACCAACCACATACCATCAGAGAGAATAATTCTTTGTTCTCCCTTCTTGTCCAGAACAGCCAACAAGTACAGTCTGAAAGGACGTGCCTAAATCCCAGGCCTTAGTGGCCTCCTGATGGTTCACGCCACAAGAACCAGGAGTTCTTGACTGACAGTTCAAGGGCTGCAGACCACTGAAAAGAGAGGTAGTCAAGAGTTTCTTTAGAAACTTCTACATTTTCTTTTTCTTCTTTTTGGGTGGGAGTGATCTGCTGAAAGGGAGTTTACCTCCATAGTTGCATGAGCCAAATTTCTAAGCTGTTTATTCTAGAGAAATATTTTAAGAGCATTTAGTCAGCTCTTTATGCTTTTAGAATTAAATGAAAGGCGTATCTGACAGGATCTTCCCTAGTGTTCTTCCCCTAAACATGACAAACAGGAAGCATGGGTGTCCATTTGTAAGGAATATGACTACCACAAGAGCATTTACCCTTCCTGACAGGCATAAGCAGTTTTTATAAAACTTTTCCACAGAAAAAGGTGCAACTGGGATACTTCCTTTGTCCTATCCTCCCACTGCTTCATACCTACCACAGTGTTACCATCCATTGCTATGTCTGTCATCCCCGGACTAACACAGCATGGAAAGTACAGTTTTGTACCTACCATAAATGTAGATGTCCGATAGGCATGCATCTGCAGTCCTTACAAATGGGTTGTCCTGTCGTCAGGCAGCCCTTCGGTCGGCTGGATTCCAAAGTCTGGGTCTGGCCTCGGCTGATGTCGCACTTCACCCGACGTCATAGCTGCAGTTCTTCGGGTATAAAGGTATCAGCCGACGCCATTTTCCTCAGTGTTTCTTGCCCTAGATGCCAGGTGCCCTCTAGGAAGGCTAAATTTGGATAAATGCAAATGGTTCCAAACAGGAGAGAGCAAACAAAAAATAAGCATGTATGTACATATATACAAACAAATACACCATAATAGATTCCCCCAGCTAGCTACAAGATGGGCAAATACCCTAGGAGTACCACAGAGGGGAAGGAGGGTGGGTAATCCTGACTGCAGATGCATGCCTATCGGACATCTACATTTATGGTAGGTACAAAACTGTACTATGTCCTTCAAGGATGCATCTGCAGTCCTTACAAATGGGTAGAATACCATAGCCAAACTGGGGGAGGAGGAGTAATAAGATTATGGTGTAGTTAAGATCCCTTGCAAAACAGCAGTGGCAAAACCTGCTCGGGATCTGGAGTATAAGGGTAAATTGTAACGCTTGGCAAATGTATGCACGGAGCTCCAAGTAGCAGCCTCTAAAATGTCTTTGGTAGCCACTCCTCGTAAAAAAGCTGTGGTAGTGGCTGTAGCCCTTGTAGAGTGAGGCCTGATGTTTTCTGGAGTTTTCTTCCCATGGTAGGAGTAACAAAATCTAATGCAATTTCCTATCCACTTAGAGATTGTCTGTTTTGAAATTGCTTTTCCTTCCATTCCTGTTGCATATGCTACCAGTAGCTGGTCAGTTTTTCTATTGCTCTTGGTCCTGTCCAGGTAGTAACGTAATTGTCTATGCACATCCAAAGTATGCAACAGTCTTTCTCCCCTGTTCTGTGGGTTGGGGAAGAATGTAGGCAGGTGGATAGCTTGATTTAAAGATACCCTGGAGACCACCTTTGGCATAAAAGTAGGATTAGTTCTCATGGACACTCTGTCCTGATGGAAGATAAGGAAGGGTTGTACTGCCATTAATGCCTGTAGTTCAGAAACCCTTCTTGCTGAAGTGATTGCAAGTAGGAAAGCAGTTTTCCATGATAAGTACTGTAATTCTGCTGTTGCTGCTGGCTCGAAAGGAGGGAGTGTCAACTTTTCTAGCACAAAGTTCAAGTCCCATGCTGGCAATGGTGGCTTCCTAGGTGGTTTTACATTTTTAATTCCTCTCAGAAACTGCCTGAGTAGAGGATGTGAGAAGACTGGAGGATCCAAGTTGTATTCTGCTGAAATAGCTGATGCATGAATCTTAATGGAAGAATAGGACGGGCCATTGTGGAAGAGCTCTGCCAAGTATTCCAGGATGTTAGCTATGTTTACAAGTGACACATTTTCTCCTTTTGCAGTACTCCAAATGAGATATCTTTTCCATTTTGCTGAATAGTTTTTTCTTGTTGAGGGTCTGCGAGCCTCCAAGATAATGTCTTTAACCCTTTGAGATAAATCTGGGTTATTTGGTCTTATGCAATGTTCCAGGCAGCCAGCTGCAGTGTTTTCAGGTTTGGATGCAGGGTTTTGAAGTTGTTCTGTGTTAACAGTAAGGGAACTAGGGGCAGAGGCCATATTTGTTCCCGAGATATACTCCTCAGTAATGGGTACCAATGTTGCCTTGGCCAGTCTGGAGCTATCAGGATGATCCTTGGACGGTCTTCTTTGATCTTCAATAGCACCTTGTGCATCAAAGGAAGAGGTGGGAATGCATATGCTGTCAGGTTTTTCCAACTGAAAGCTAGGGAGTCCACTTTCCAAGCAAGTGGGTGGTACGTCCTTGTGCAGAATTTTTTCAGTTGGTGATTGTGTGGGGATGCAAATAAGTCTATTTCTGGTAGTCCCCATTTCCCTGTAATGGTTTTGAAGATGTCCGGATGCAGCATCCATTCATGGGCATCCGTGGTAGTTCTGCTTAGGATGTCTGCTAGTATATTTTCTTTTCCTGGCACAAAAATTGCTTGTAACTGAATGTTGAAACTCAGGGCCACATTCCAGAGGTCCATTGCCATCCGGCATAGAGGGTATGAATGTGTGCCTCCCTGTTTGTTGATGTACCACATAACTGTGGTGTTGTCCATCCTTATCAACAGTTGACCCTGTCGAAGAAATGGTCTGAATGTCTGAATTGCCAGTTTTACTGCCAGCATTTCCTTTTGATTTATGTGTAGGTGCAGCTGGTCTTGAGTCCATAAGCCTTGTATGCACTTGTCCAGCATGTGCGCCCCCCAACCGAGGTCTGAGGCGTCCATTGTGATGGTCTGGCTTGGTTGAGTGCTGTGGAAGGGCAGTCCTTTGTTTGATTGACAGGCCTGAGCCCACCATTGGAATTCTTGCTTCAGGCATGGAATTATTGGAATTTGGGTTTCTAGGCTGTGTTTGTGCTGAGACCATAAATTCCTTAGGTACCACTGCAACTTTCTCATATGTAGTCTGGCATGTGGAATCAATATTATGCAGGATGCCATGTAACCCAGGGCTTGCAGGACTTTTCTTGCTGTTAGTTGATTCTGCTTTGTTAATGCCATGAAGTAGAGAGGGAGTTGCTCCTGTTTTTCTACTGTCAGGAATGCCATTTGTTTTGATGTGTCCAGATCTGCACCCAAAAAGGTTATCCTTTGGGATGGTATCAGCCTTGACTTTTTTATATTGACTGTGTATCCCAGGGCTTGTAGTAGATGAATGACCCTTTTCAAGTCTTTTGTTAATTTGTTTTTGTTGTCCGCTTGTAACAGGCAGTCGTCCAGGTAAGGGTAAATTTGAATTCCCTGAAGCCTGCAATGAGCAATTACTGATGCCAGGCATTTCATGAATACTCTGGGCGCAGTAGATAAGCCAAAGGGCAATGCTGAGAATTGATAATGCTCTGATCCTGCAAGAAATCTGAGGTATCTTCTGCAATTTGGTCGTATGGGGACGTGCAGGTATGCCTCCTTGAGATCTAGAGTTACCAGCCAAGACTCCTTGCCCAGCATGGGAAGAAGTTGCTGTAGGGTCAGCATTTTGAATTTTGGAACAATGAGGTATGTGTTTAAAGCGGACAGGTCGAGAATAGGTCTCCATTGGTTTTCTTTTCTTGGTACCAGGAAGAGTCTGGAGTAAAATCCTTGCCCTTGTTCCATAGATGGTACCCTTTCTACAGCTCTCATCCTTAAGTAAGTGAGTTATTTGTTGTAGAGCTTCTGTCTTCTGATTTGGAGGTAGGTTTGGCATTCCTCTCTTCCTTGGTAGAGTATGGAAGTGAAACCTGTAACCCTGGTCTATTGTCTGTAAAATCCATTTGTCTCCTGTGATGTAATGCCAGTTTACTGAAAATAAGGCTAGCTTCCCGCCTAAGGGTGCTTCTAGTTGTTCCCTGGTAGGCGGTGCCAGAGCCAAGTCACTGTGATTGTCCTGTGGAAGTGGTGGTGGCTGGATCTGTGGCTGTACCTCGCTGGTTGTTAGCCTGCCACTGACGTCCCCTGTAGGCACCTCTGGATTGACCCCTGCCTCTTGAGCGCCTGTTCCTGCCTCTCGGAGCTCTGGAAGTGTCTGGAAAGGACCAATTCTTGGAAGGCCAGTTCCTGCTAAACCTTGGAGGCTGGACCTGCAAGAAATCCTTGACTGTCTGGACAGATTTTGCTTTCTCTTCCACCTTCTTCAGCACCTGCTGTGCAGGGGAGCCAAACAAATTGAGCTTATCCATGGGAGCATCTAGGAGCTTTGATTTAACATGGTCTGGTAAGGACTGTTCTTTTAACCATGCATGTCTTCTGATCACTGTACCAGTCATGGCTGATCTAAAGGAAGCCTCCAGTGCATCATAGCCGCATTTTAAGGAATGATTACTGACCTGCTGAATGTTATGTACCATTTCCTGTACAGATTTTTTGTCTAATGGTTCATCCGAGGACAGTTTTTTAGTTAACTGGTCTAACATAAATTCCTGATACTGAATCATGTGGAATTGACAGTTCAAAGCCCTAGCTGAAAGAGTAGCAGAAGTGTAAACTTTTTACCCCATCTCTCTAAGGCCCTAGATTCCCTTTCAGAGGGCAGGGTTTTTGGCAGAGGTAGCTGCTACAGCCTTGGGTCCCTGGGAGATAGTTTCGGGATCTGCAAAAGGAGCCTTATACAAATGATAATGTATGTCCGGAACCCTGTAGTACCTATCGGGCTTAGCAGGGGCCGGAGGAAGAGAATCAGGAGCAGTACAAGCATCATTAAATGCATCATCCACAACAGTAAGTACTGGAGGAATGGCTAAAGGCCTATGCTGTGGCAAATATAAAAAGGTTCTAAGCCTTTTCCTAGAGTCTGAAAAATCCTGGCCCTGCCATTGAAATTGTTCCCTCATAGCATGCAAGGTTTCCCCAAAAGAAAATTCCTCAGGCGGAGAGGCAGAAGGAATGGACTCTTCTGCATCAGAGTCCTCATAAGGAGAAAAAGGGCCCTCTGGAGGGTTTGTATTATCTGATTCATCAGAGGAGTCATCTGAAGAAACTGGCTCAGGGGGCTCTACTCTAGGCCTCTTCTCTGGAGGTGGGTGAGAGGCCCTGTCTGGATGTGGTTGGGATCCCCGGATCAAAGAAATGAGATCCTCTGCTAGACTAAGCATTTGTGAAATAGAACTAGGCCTGTGAGAGTGGGTCTTAGCAGGCACAGTTTTGGTAGATTTTGCTGCTTTAGCCCTGGCAAAGGCCTTAATCGACATGGATGCAGGTGGCCTAGCAGCTCCACGTGCAGGGGTAGAAATATCCAAAGGGATAGTATCAGATAAATCCTGTGAACCTGCAAGAGCAGGTGGGATTTCAGTAGCAGATTCAGCCAAGCTGGATGAGGCCTCGGTAGGAGGCATGCTTTCGGCCGAAGGAAGAACCGTTGACTCTGTTTCAGCCGAAACAGAGACACTCGCGGTTGGCTTAACCGCGGTTTCAAACCGCGGACCGCGAGTGTCTGTCCTTTTCCTTGCGCTTTTTAGATATTTGCGTAGTCGGAGTATCCGACGGCATAATGTAAGCAAAAGCGGAGCCGAAAAACTCCTCAGCAAATTCCGACCGACGTCTAAGCGTCCGTCGGTTGAAAGAAGCACAGGCTAGGCAAGCTGCTACGTCGTGGTCTGGGCCTAAGCAAGCTAAGCAGTAAGAGTGGAAATCTTTATGAGGTATTTGTTTCCCACAAGTTAAACAGTTATTCACTTTTTCTGACATCGGCTGAGGCAAGAAAGAGTCCCCAACGGGGTACTTAGCTTTTTAGAAGTCTTCGGTAGTAGTAATCTCTGGTTCTGACCGACTGGCACTTGCGAACAGCTTCTGCTTCGGGCGCCACGCGGCAAGAAAGACTGAGGAAAATGGCGTCGGCTGATACCTTTATACCCGAAGAACTGCAGATATGACGTCGGGTGAAGTGCGACATCAGCCGAGGCCAGACCCAGACTTTGGAATCCGGCCGACCGAAGGGCTGCCTGACGACAGGACAACCCATTTGTAAGGACTGCAGATGCATCCTTGAAGGACATCTTAAGGGCATCCTGGGGAGGGGGGTCTTGTCGTAACAGCTTCTATGAGGAAGGAGATTTTTTTTTTTTTTTATTAAATTATAACCTATCCCTATTTTGTCTTTTGCAATGTCTGACCGACTCTCCTCTCAGGGAGTGCAGAGATAAATGTCCTGCTCCCCCTCACCCAGATAGTGATGCCCAAATGACCAATCAAACCTGAGTCACCTGGGCTGTAGTTAAGAGCTTTATCCATTTACAACATGGCACTAGCTATAGCAGATACTCACCAGCCCAAAACTGACATTGAAGCTGACCACTGATAATTATGCTGTGGATCTGATGAGAAATGTCCATTAGTGTACATAAAGCAAGAAAGTTCCAATTTTTGGGATGTTTATATGCTCCTCTTACACCAACATATACTCCTATTCTAAGGGCAGACATATGCTGCAAGAGGAAGGAGCCCAAGCTTTGAAGACTGACCAGGAATCCAATAAACTTTGCAGTATACATCCCATACAGTTATGGCTACTGCAACAATGATCTAATGAAGAACATCTGTATTGTTACTTGCTTATGCCAGCTGGCCTGGATCATGACAGGAAAGAGTCTCTGGATCACTTCATCTAGCCAGTTAAAATGAAGATAAATATACAGATTCACTGAAGGAGCATTATGATGCCATGTTCCCAGTTAAGCAACAATCTGGCAAAATTCAATATAGGGTACTGGTAATGTATTTTCAAACAGTATATGTGGAGTAACAAATGGTTATACTGGACTATAAAGCAAGAACAAAGGAACTTGAGATTGAATGATATTCTAGAAAGCGAGGAGGATGCACATCGTTTTCAATTTCAAAAAACACAGATGGTGGTTCAGAGAGGATTTAGCATGAAGTGCTAGGTATAAGGAAAACATAACGGTCGCCATTACCAAATGATGAACAAAAGTATGGTCGATCTACAACAATGCTGGTTCAGTTTACATTTTGTGGCAAATGGGAAAGGCATGTACAGTGGAAGGCTAACAATCATTTATAGATAGTACAGTTGTGTAAATTGAACTTACCATAATAGTACATGTTTGAATGATCACTGCTGTAGCAGCCTTAGCCATATGGGTTATATCCTGCCAATGGATATAACAGCCGGCCAGTTCCAAAGCTTCAGGTTACCTTCCACATGCCCAGAATTTCAAGCAGCTCGAGCTGATCCAACTACAAGACAAGCTTGGGCGCAAAGCCATTCACAGATTTCCTGCCAGCAGAGAAAGGGAGGCTGAGCCCTGAAAGGACAACACTAGGAACAACATAAAATAGATGTCCACACTGTCATAAAAACACATTAAAAACACAAATGGGATGGAGGGAGCATCTACAGCAGTAGTGATAATTCAAACATCTACTGTTATGGTAAGTCTAACTTACCTAGCTGTACTATGTTTATCATATTGATCGCTGCTGCAGTAGCCTAAGCTATATGGGTAGACTACCACAGCTAATTATTGCAAAGCTTGATCTGGACCTAGAGAAGGAATCAAGCTTACAGTGCTTCGTACAGAGGAATAAGTAGCAGCTGCTACAATATTTCTAGAATCCAACCCTTTTCAGAAAGCTGCAGATGAAGTCAATGCCCTGGTAGAGTAAGCCTTAAACCTGCCTGGAAAAGATTTTTTTATGGCGAGTATAACAACATGTGATAGTCTTAAACAACCATTTGGAAATAGTTTGCTTTGACACAGGTTGTTCCTTCGTCTTAACTTCACAAGAAATAAACAATTTATCTGAAAATCTGAACGATTTAGTTCTAACAAGATAGTACCTAAGTTGTCCGTGAACATCCGAGGTATGGAGTTAGATTCAGGAAAGAAAACGGGCAGATGGACAGTTTGGCTTATTTAAACTTGAACACCACTTAAGTATAAAGAAGGATTAGTTCTTAAGCAAACTCTGTTCCTATGAAAAATGAGATAGTGATGACTCACCGTAAGAGCTTGCAACTCAGATTGCTCTGAACTCTGCAAGAAGGCTATCAGTAAAAAATGTTGTCCACTTTAAGAACCTCAAGTGAGCCAGATCAGCTAATTCAAATGGAGCAAGCTTCTCGAACACAAAACTAATATCCCAAGGAGGGGCCAACAGTTTACCTGGAGGCCTCTTATGCAAAACCCCTTTCAAGAACATTCTGACATGTGACAGCTTTTAAATAGGAGGATCCATGGGCAGACATTCTGAAATGGCCAATAAAAGAACCTTAATAGAGGAGTAAGAAAGGCCACAGAATAGTAACTCACAAATGTAAAACCAGAGAACAACTAGCTCTGAATGAGTGCTGGTTATGTTGTTGGCACAAACTAGAAAACCTTTTCCATTTACTAATGTATAGTTTTCTAGTAGCAGGCTTTCTTGCCTCCATTAGTACCTGCTGCAGATCCTCAGTAAACAGATGCCTAAAAAGGAATTAAAACCTTATCACCCAGGAAATCAATTGAAGATGACTGATGTTTGACAGCATCAAACACCTCTGTTCTTGTGTGAGTAGATCCAGTCTGTAAGGGAGCTTGTGGTAATTGCCTCTAGCCATTTCTGAAAGAAGGGAGAACTACGGTTGCCTTGGCCAGAAAGGAGTCCCACAATGATCTTGGGTATTCCTTCTGAAAACTAGCTACTTATTTCACTGTATTTCTGTCTGTATGTCGTTTTCCAGTTGTGCACTTGTCTTGCTTTATTTAAAAAAATTAAATTTTCAAATTTCTAATTTTGCAAGGTTTTAATTGAGTTTACTGTTCTGGGCTATACACTCAAGTGCATTAGCCTTCCTGGGCTTATTTACTGTATAACTGCATTATTTAGCCTGATTTAACCAAAAAAAAAATTCTATCTTGTTTGCTAATTTCCCACTTTGCTGGTTTCAGGACTTTAGTTTCAGTGTTCAGTCCTATCCAGACCCTGCTGTGGTAGATGGAGGTCCTACTGTTTACCAGTGTGACTGGGAGCATTGTAATGCCTATCTAAAACTAGAGGAGTGGTTTCCAGCTCTGAAATTGCAATTGCATTGGCCATTTTGGGCTGATTTCTATCCCTTTCAACTTTCTGGCATAAATACGCGTGTTTGCATGCATTTGCGCACTGCGGGAACTAAGGTTAAAATATTCCCTGTGCCAGAAAGTTTGCACTTCAAATTTTCCCTTAGAACTAGCTCGTTTATCAGCAGTAGCACTAAAATATATATACCTGTGACTAGCACTAACTCGGTAAAAAGCACTAGGAAGCCTTAATTTGTTAAATCACTCACCTCTCCTTGGTAATAAGGAGAAAATAGCCGTAGGCACTAGACAGCCTACAACTGCAAGTACCTTGCCAAAGAGTAAGGGAAAACAGCTCTTGTACTCCACAAAGAAAGTACTTAACCAGGCATGTCCAAGGGTCAGCTTCCGGTGATTTCTCCTGTCCACCTGGTGAATCTGGGCATACTCGGGCAATGCATCAATTGCCTCATGTACACAGACAACCATCTCCTCCTACCACCAAACACTACAACCTGCGAGAGATGCACTTACATAGCCAAACTGGAAGCAAAGCAACCCACACATAGCAACACAAAACCCACATATGTGGAGGCTCTTAACATTAACCTTCCCAAGCAACAAGGACCTCCGAAGCTGAAACACAAACAAACACCACCCCCAAACACAACCAAAGCATCATATAGCTCACAACACCAGTGTGCCACCCAAGAGCAGTCCCTAAGGCAAGACAACCTACCCAACACTTTAGTCATAGGTGACTATAGTCAGCCACACTGACGTCCCACTCACCAGGCTGAATAAGGAGAAAATTACAGTTAGTTGCCTATCGGGTGCCACTCAAGTCACTCCACAACAGGTACAAATATGACTCTGTCATTGTCCATGTTGAAGTGAATGACTTGAGATGTACCTCCCTGGACTACATGAAGAGAGACATAGAAGAGCTCTCGGATCATGTACCTCAGGCAGGTATGACCCTAGCCCTGAGTAGCATCCTGCCATCACCCAGAATGATACCACAGTACAAGGACAAAATGACTGACTTCAATAATTGGCTAAGCTTCTAGTGTCATTCAAAGGGGATCCAGTATCTGTCTGCCTGGGAAGACATGATCAACAAACCACGATGCTTTGCAAGAGAGGTTTTGCACCTGTCGCCCCTGGGATTAAGGTTACTGGCTAAGGCTCTTGCCACCCCTATAGTGCCTTTTTTAGGCAAGGTTCAAAGGACAAAACTACCACCATAACTGCTTCAAGCAAGCAAAATCTGAAGGTAATGCTACTCAATGCTAGAAGTCTAAGATGCACTCTCTCGAGGTTCTCCTAAAAATGGAGAACATTGATATCTGGGCAGTAACAGAGACCTGGTTCAAAGCTCCAGAGAGCACCCCTGCAATACCAGGCTACAACTCATACCACACTTCGGCCACCAAACCAGGACCGAAACACTAAAGGTGGAGGAGTGTCCATATTCACCAAGGATATTCACACCTCCAGGCCGGTTGCCCAACACAATGCATCTGAAATTCTCCAGGTGCAACTAACACTAAGTAAGACTGCAATCCAAACTGTAGCTTACTACAGATCCCCCACCATGCCCCAAGATTCTCACTACACCTTTCTAAACATACTGGAAAATATTAAGGTACAACCAAACACCCTAATACTGGGTGATTTTAACTAACCTGCCATTAACTGGGAAAACTACTCCTGTACCAATTCCAACGCCCTAGAGCAACTAATTCATAGTCCCACCAGGGTACTAATATTCTACACCTGGTCATTACCAACATGGGAGATCGATGCTCCACACCAGTAGTCATCCCCTCATTGGTCAGATCAGACCATAAGCTAAAAATCTTTTACATCCACATCCCACCCCCTTTAAGGAAACCTCCGTAAAAAACTTCTCCAAAGCCAACTTCATGCTTCTCAAGTCAGAAGCAACAAACTTCATGACACTATGCAGATGGGACCTGGAAGTTCAACTGCTGAATCCTACACTAAGGTGCTGTACAAGCACATTCACTCGTGCATGGACTGAGCCATTCAACTAGAACCAAGATGTTGTCCTCTAAAAAAAAAAAAAAAAGAAAGCCAATCTGGTGGTCCCCTGCCATAAACAAGAAGTTATGTACTTGCCATAATGTTCCATGTGAGTTGTTCATCTCGCCTTCATTCTATACTGATGGGTTCAGAGCCGATCCCTTGGCTTCGAGTCAGCCAATTGCAAAGCTCGAGGTCTTCAAATAGCTCGAGGCCAAGTCCCTATCCCATGATGCACCTAGGGTTACCTCAGATCTTGTTTGCTGCGTATAATAATACCATATGTCATTCTTTCACTCCAGAGAAAGGGTATAGAAGGATTGAGCAACCAGGATGGATCCAGCATCTCGGTTATCTAACAGCCCAGGAGGGGGTAGGAGGGAGGGACGCAAGAATGAAGGCGAAATGAACAACTCACATGGAACGTTATGGTAAGTACATAACTTCTTTATGTGAAGTTGTTCTATCTCAACGTTCATTCTTTACTGATGGGGTAGCGTCCCAAGCACCATCAATCTCGGGTGGCTCCCGGGAGTATATTTCTCGGGACGGTGGATCCAAAGGAGGCCCTGTCAACTTTGTAATGAGTGATAAAGGTATGAGGTGTTGACCAAGTGGCTGCTGCGCAAATGTTATCTGTAGGAAGTCTGGCAGAAAAGGCAGATGATGTAGAAACTGCTCTGGTTGAGTGAGCTTTAATTTTATGCTGCAAAAGCATATTGGCAGCTGAATAAGCAAAGGTGATATAATCAGATAACCATTTAGACAGAGTTGTTTTAGCCACTGGTCTATCCTTCCTGGAGTCTGAAATTGAAACAAAAAGCTGGTCTGATTTTCTGAAGTCTTTTGTTCTATCCAAATAAAATCTGAGCCGCCTGTGAACATCAAGTTTGTACAGCATGTACTCTAAATTGTTTGAATGGTTGGGGAAGAATACTGGCAAATCAATCATTTGGTTGAGATTGGTTTCAGTGCAAACTTTGGGCAATAATGAGGGGTTTGTTCTAAGTGAGACTCTGTCAGCATGGAATATCAAATAAGGAGGCTTGATGGATAAAGCCTGAAGCTCTGAGACACTGCGGGCAGAAGTAATAGTTACTAGGAACATGGTTTTCCATGACAAAAATTTGAGGTCACAAGAAGAAGCTAGTTGAAATGGCGAAAGAATTATGCGGGGAAAGAATAAAATTTAGATTCCATGGAGAATAGGGAGATTTCACAGGTGGTCTAATATGAAAGGTCCCTTTGAGAAAGGCTTTGGATATCTTGTGAGACATAATATTCAATCCTTTAAATCCAAGATGAAAATTAGAAATAGCAGCCAGCTGAACACGTACTGTTGCTGCTGCAGCTCCTTTGTTAAAAATCATAGTCAAGAACTCTAAAATGGAGGCCATAGGGGCTTTGTAAGGATCAATATTGTTTTTAGAGGCCCATATAGAAATTTTTTTTCCATTTGCTAAGATGTAGCTTCCTAGTAGAAGATATGAGGAGAAGAGGATAAGTTTCGTCTCATTGGAGAGATTATGGAACCTAACTATTATGGGAATTGGAGCAGCCAAGCTGACAGCTTCAGGGACTCCAGAGAGGGATGAAGTTCCCCCGAGTGTGTCAGAAGGTCCGGAACTGGGTCCAGAATCCAAGGGTCCTTCAAAAGATGAAGTCGAAGGAAGGGGAACCAAATTTGATGAGGCCAAGGAGGGGCTATTAGAATGATGGTCCTTCCCAGGGTTTTTGCTTTCTGTAGAACTTTGGGTATCAACGGGATTGGTGGAAATGCATATAGGAGAAACTGAGGCCAATCGTGTACAAGTGCGTCCCTTGGGGCTTCTCCCGGAGGGGGAATCAGGGCAACGTAGCTTCTGCATTTGGTGTTCATGTGACTGGCAAAAAGGTCGCAGCAAGGCTGGCCCCACCTGCAGAATGTCCTGTCCGCTATTTCTTTCTTGAGGGACCTCTCATGGGGCAACAAGATTGCCCTGCTCAGCTTGTCTGCTATCACGTTGGATTTCCCCGGGATGTGCGTTGCCAACAGAAAGCACTGGGTGGAAACAGCCCACTAACATATTCCGACAGCCGCACAACAAAGGGGGTAAGACCTGGTTCCTCCTTGTTTGTTCAAATACCAGACCACCGACATGTCTGTCTGAATTGCAATCATACCCAGAGGAAGAGAGTCCTGAAAGTACTGCAACACCAAAAGTACTGCTCTCATCTCCAGGACACTGATATGCAGATGTGTCTCTTAATCGCTCCATGTGCCTTGGGCCGTCTTTCCCTGAAAATGCCCCCCTCCATCAGGGAAGTGTCCATGGCCATTGGAGGGGGTAGCACAAATAGGTGTCCTATCGTGACATGAAGTGAGGTCAACCACCACTGAAGACCCTTTATGCAGGAATTTGTGATCATTATTGTGTGAGACATGGGAAGCTCGGTAAGACCACTGAGTGAACAACAGCCACTGTAGTATCTGCATGTGCATATGAGCTAGTGGTATGGCTAGAATTGCTGCTGCCATCATGCCTAACAATTTCATAACTTCTGATGCTGGTGCTCTGTCTTTGGATATCAGAACGCTGACATGCTGATGAAGAAAGACTCTTTCTATTGGAAGCCTTAATGTGGTGGTGGTGGTGGTGGTGTCTAGTTCTGCCCCAATAAAAATGATATGCTGTGATGGTGACAAGGCAGATTTTTCTGAGATGATTGTAATGCCCAGTTGATTGCAGAGTGAACTCCCTGGTCTGAATAAGTTGATGCCTGGTGGTGGCGGTAAGGAGGCAATCATCTAGGTACGGAAACAGCTGGAATCCTAGACCCCTCAGGTGAGCCGTGACCACTGCCATGCATTTGGTAAACACTCTGGGGCTGTAAAGAGACCAAAGGGCAGGGCTCAAAACTGGTAATGATTGGCTCCCAGACGGAAGCGCAGATGATCCCTGGATGGCCTGTCCATTTTTCTGTGGTAGTACACATCCTTGAGATCTATCAAGCACATCCAATTGTCTTTCCCTAAGAAGGGAAGTATAGACTGAAGCGTGACCATCCGGAACTTCTCTTTCTTTACATATTTATTCAGTCTGCTGAGGTCCAATATGGGTCTCCAGTCCTCTGTCTTTTTTGGAACTAAAAAGAATCTTCAGTGAGTTCCGGATCCTGTCTGGTCTGCTGGGACTGGTTGGATGACTTTTTCTTAGCAACGTTTGGACCTTTATTGTTGCTTGTTCCCTGTAACTGGGTGGAACGTCTGGGACTTTTCTTATGGGTGGAGGGGGTGTGGCGAATGGGATGAAGTATCCTCTGGAAATGATACTTTGTAAGTAGCTGTCTTTTGTTACTTTGAGCCAGGCGTCTGGGTACAGAGATAAGCGACCCCGGACTGCCTCCAGAGCAGGACAGTCGGCCTCTTTTCAGGAGTGCTGGTAGGGCATCCCAGAGAAGTGATCTCTGTCGCCATGGTGTTGCGGACCCCCCCTCTGCCGCGAGGGTGACATCTTCCATTATTACCCCCTCCTCTGCCTCTGGAGGGGGGTTCACCACATGTGTCCTGAAAGGCTCCTTGGGCTTTTCGGAACCATATTTTTCCTCCCCTTTGACCCTTAACCTTTGACCCTCTCTTGACCCGCTGAATCACTTACAAACGCCTTCTACCAGCACCTACAGGACTGCATGGATCAGGCAATCCCAAACAAAACAAAGACTCTTTGTACCAAAGGCAAGCGTCCAGTCTGGTGGACCCCAGCCATAAACAAGCTCTACAACAAAAGGAGGAAGCTACTACAAGATAGAGCAAAATCCTTAAATGGTAAGACACCTTTGATCACTATAAGTAAAAAACTAAGAGCTCTCATAAAATCATCCAAGGCAAATTTTGAGAGAAAAATCGCTAAGGACTCAAAAGACAATCATAAGGCCTTCTTTAGCTTGTTAGAAACCTGGGAGGAAACTCCCAGATATGCTCAGAATTAGTTGAAAATTATGTGAAAATTACTGAACCTACAGACATTGCCAATATACTGGCGGACAGGTTCAGTGCAAACTTCTCCCCCCCTCCCCCCCAAAAGGAGAGATATCTATACCAGGGGATTGTAGCCCCCCAAACATCTCTAACGCCCAGGTGAGAACTGCTCTCTCTAAGGCGAAAAACACAGCATCCATGGGACCGGATGGTGTCCCCGGCTGTGTGCTCCACGAACTCAACGAGGAATTAAACCCACAGTTAGGACAGTTGTTTAATCTTAGCCTCACCTCAGGATACGTACCCGAGGAGTGGCGCACGGCAACTGTGGTCCCACTTCACAAAGGCGGTGCCTCCACCGACCCTGGAAATTACCGTCCCATCAGCTTGACAAGCCTGATCTGCAAAGCCATGGAGAGGATCATAATGGAACTCATAAATAAAGACATAGGGAACTTGCAGACTTTGGATCCAACCCAGTTTGGCTTTGTCAAAGGCAGATCATGCCTTTTAAACTTGGTCGACTTTTTCGAAACAGTCACCAAGGCCATTGATGAGGGAAAGGCAGTCCATACAGCCTACCTCGACCTGGCAAAGGCTTTCGACACAATACCCCACTCAGGTATCGTCGAAAAACTCATCAGCTTAAATGTAAACCCATACATCACAAGATGGGTTGCAAACTGGCTAAGTGACAGAACCCACAGGGTCAGAGTTGCTGGTGCCATGTCAGACTCAAAGCCCGTCACAAGTGGGGTCCCACAGGGCTCAGTCCTGGGCCCACTCTTGTTCGGCATCTACTTTTCTGAAGTACAAGCAAACACAGGAGGGATATGGCTGACAAAGTTTGCAGATGACTGCAAACTGGGCGCCATAGTCGAAAACACATCTGACACAGATATCCTTCAGAAGGGTCTCACAGAAACGGATAACTGGTGCCAGAGCCATGGCCTAAAGTTAAATGCCAAGAAATGCATAGTCATACCCTTCGGGGAAAAACAAGGTTACCCCTAGCTACCATATAGGTGGCAATCCACTGAGCACAGAAGAAGTTATCAGAGATCTGGGGACTCAGGTTGACAGTAACCTATCGTTTGACACTCACATTGCTAAAGTAGTTAGGAAGACCTTCTACATTGCCCACCTGATCATGAAGGGATTCACATCTAGATCAAGGGAGGTCATCGTCCCCCTGTACTCATCATTCATCAGACCAATGATTGAGTACAATGCTCCATTCGGAATGTATCTGACCCGACACCTGCAGCAGCTGGAAAGGCCCCAAAAGTTCCTCACCAAAAGGATAAAGGGTCTCAAAAATATGTCTTATGCTGCCCGACTGAAACAACTTCAGCTCTATTCAGTCGCTTACCGCCTGCTCAGAGGTGACCTGTGCCTGACATACAAGGCCATGTCAAACCCAGATTTGATGAACATGCTTCACCTCAAAAAATCTAGATCCCTCAGAACTACAAGGGCGGGAGACTTAAACCTGGACACGTCATTAATAGGACATGCTGGAGGGACAGATTCATCACCCAAAGACTCCCTATGCTGTGGAACAAAATCCCGGTACATGTGAGGCAGAGCACCTCGCTGGCCATGTTCAAGAGAAATCTTGACCAATGGATGGGAGATCGCAGATATACCCCAGGGATTACCTCAGTGTCTCTGCTTGACAGAGGCTCAGCAAAACAATGGGCATAGTTTTCTTCAAACTAAAGGGGTGGCGAAAGCCACAAAAACTCTGGGCTAGGCTTATAAATGCCCTCGGGCAGATAGCCTAGTACGAACCTATGAACCTATGAACCTTAAGGTAGGGTGGAAAAACGGACCCCGAAGGCAGAAAGGAGTCTTTCCGTCCTGCTCACACCTGGTTAAGGTTTCCTTCACTTTAGGCCCAAAAAGGGATGAGCCATCAAAAGGAGCATTCACGAAGGATGACATGAAGGGCTCAGTGAAGGAACACAAGCGTATCCAGGAGTGTCTCCTAAGAGCAACACCTGTACCCGCTGCCCTACTCGTTCCATCAGCTGCATATGAGATGAGGCACATGGAGGAGTTTACTATAGAACTGAGGGTAGCAAGCTGGGCGGCAACTTTGTCAGTAGCTTCTGCAGCTACTGTACCCTGAAGAGCATCTTCTAGCTCTTTAAGGAGATTGCTTTGTAACCTGTTAAAATGGGTTAAACAGTTGAGCGAACGAAGAGCAAAAGTTGCTGAACTAAACATGCGCTTCCCATATCTATCCATGATCCTAGAGTCTCTGTTAGGAGGATGGATAGACAAGGAAGTTTCAGACATTTCCTTGTTGGTGGCTGCCACCACCACCATGGCATCAACTGGAACACCTTTTGTTAAGAAAGATTTGTCATGGGGGCCAGAAATGAACTTATTAGGCCTCCTAGGGATGGGCTCCGTAGTATCCGGAGACTCCCACACACTTGGAGACCAGCTGCATCAGATCATCGAAGGGCAGAGACACCCAAGAGGTGGTGGGCTGAGACCCAAAAGCCTTCAGGAGAACTGACATCCTCAGTAGGGCTTTTGGACTGCCAGTCACCCCTCTGCCTAAGGATTTCAAATATCACACCGAATGAGATATCTTCAGAGGGGGACCCTTCTGACTCATCTACATCAGTATCCGATGTTAGAAACTCATGGGAGGGAGTCTAGATGTTTCCTCTTACACAATCTCTTCCTAGGAACCTCATCAGTGGGAGCTTCTGGTGAGGTCTCGGAAGAGCAAGGGTCATCCAATGGGGCTTCCTGAGGCTCTAGGTCTCTACTCTTGATCAGGATGTGTGAGGCAGAAGCAGACATGCACTTTAGGGGAGGAGGAAGCCAGACCTGAGGTCGAGTATGTCCTAGGAGACATGACTCTCCTCATGGCATCGAAAGCACCTCTGCTCCAATGTGAGGGAACCAACGAATCCGCGGAAACCGCCGATACCCCCGGAACTGAGACAGTGGGCTCAGAACCAGAGGTAGGAGCTGAGCTCATCCGAGACGAAGCCCTGAGAGGCAGAGATGGAACTGACAAGTCGGTTCGACTATCCTCCCCGGACCCGACCAGAGAGCGTCTGCTCCTAGAGTCCTCGACTGGCACCGAGGATGTCAGAGTGCACGGATCCGAAGACACTGGAGCAGGCTTCGGCTCAGAGGGTTCCACAATCAACAGGTCCGACTCCTCCGACTCCGAAGGGCCAGCATGGCTCAGAGGAGGAATAGATTGAGCTGGTGCAAGGGTCTTCGGCTCTGAAGCCATTTGGGTTGAAGCCAATAACATTTTTGCCAAGGCCGGTGCAGATAACAGCTTCTGCACCACACGACCCACATCCAGATCAGAAAGGCTGATAGAGGACCGAGATGAGCGCACCGAAGGTGGTACCAACTGTAGTAATGGACTCTTAGGAGCTTCGGATACCGGTTCCAAGACTGGGGACCAGCTCCGAAAAGAAAAGACTGTCTGTTCCGATGGCAGTGGAGCCAAAGTCGAACATTTTTTTCGATTTCTTAGAGTTTGAAGTCTTAGAAGACTTTGAGGACTTGCTGCATCCATCTTGGTCGCTCAAAGCTTCTTGAAACGAGGGTTTCAACAAACCTCTGTCAATTAGTTTGCTTTTCCTTTCCTGTAGTACCCTAGAGGAGAAGGAATGGCATATAGAACAGCTATCCTGTAAATGCAGGGCTCCTAGACAGTAGACACAATTTACATAACTGTCTGTTACAGACATCTTTTGGCTACATTTGGGGCACTTCTTGAAACCAGATTTAGGATGTTTCTCTTGGTGAGCCATAGTAATCTCAAACAAAACATTACTGTCACCACAGAAAATCCTTAACAGTAATTATAGGTTCATACTAGGCTATCTGCCCTGGGGCATTTATAAGCCTAGCCCGAGTGTGTTTGGCTTTCGCCACCCTTTGATTTGAGTTTGCTGTGCCCTTTTTAAGGTTAGTTAACTGTGCCTCTGTCTAGTAGTGACACAGAAGTAATCCCAGGGGTAAACCTACGATCTCCCATCCACTCATCAAGATTCCTCTTGAAGAGAGTCAGTGAGGTGCTCTGCCTAACATGGACTGGGATTCTATTCCAGAGCGAAGGGAGCCTCTGGGTTATGAATCTGTCCCTCCAGCATGTTCTATTCATTTCTGTGCTGAGGTTCAAGTCCCTCGAGCGCGTGGTTCTAAGGGATTTAGATTTTCTGAGGTGGAGCATGTCCATTAATTCTGGGTTAGACATAGCTTTGTATGTCAGGCATAGATCGCCTCGAAGTAGGCGGTATGCAACTGAGTAGAGCTGGAGTTTTTTTTTAACCAGGCAGCATATGGGGTCTGTTTGAGTCCCTTGATCCTCTTTGTGAGGTACTTTTGGGGTCTTTCTAGTTGTTGCAGGTGTCAGGTAAGGTACATCCCAAAAGGGGCATTGTATTCTATGATGGCCCTGATGAGGGATGAATAAAGGGGCACTATTACCTCACTTGATCTAGATGTGAATCCTTTTGTGATAAGGTGGGCTATGTAGAAGGTCTTTCTAACCACTTTGACTATGTGGTTGTCAAAGGAGAGATTGCTATCAACTTGGGTCCCCAGGTCCCTAATTACTTCTTCCATACTTAATGGGTTACCACCTATGTGGTAATTTGTGGGCACTTTGTTTTTGCCAAAGGGTATGACTATACACTTTTTGGCATTTAGCTTTAGGCCATGGCTCTGGCACCAGTTATCCGTCTCTGTGAGACCTTTTTGGAGGATGTTTGTGTCAGCTGGAGAGTCAATTATGGCGCCCAGTTTGCAGTCATCTGCGAACTTGGTCAGCCATAGTCCTCCCGTGTTGGCCTGTACCTCGGAGAAGTATATGCCGAACAAGAGAGGTCCCAGGACAGAGCCTTGTGGGACACCACTTGTAACCGGTTTCGAGTCTGACATGGCTCCGGCAATTCTGACTCTGTGGGTTCCGTCTTTGAGCCAGTTAGCAACCCATCTTGTGACATACGGATTTATATTTAAGCTGGATAGCTTATCTATGATGCCCGAGTGGGGTATTGTGTCAAATGCCTTTGCGAGGTCCAGATAGGCTGTGTGGACTACCTTCCCTTCATCTATGGCCTTGGTGACTGTTTCAAAAAAGTCGACCAGGTTCAAGAGGCAGGATCTGCCCTTGACAAAGCCGAATTGGGTAGGATCTAGTGTCTGTAGGTCCCCAATGTATTTGTTTATGAGTTCCATGATGATCCTCTCCATGGCCTTGCAGATAAGGCTAGTTAGGCTTATGGGGCGATAGTTACCAGGGTCCGTTGAGGCACCACCTTTGTGGAGTGGGACCACTGTTGCTGTATGCCATTCTTTGGGTACATATCCTGTAGTGAGGCTGAGATTGTACAGCAGTTTTACGTGAGGGTTTAGTTCTTCTTGGAGTTCATGTAGGACGCAACCTGGGACACCGTCTGGTCCCACTGAAGCAGTGTTTTTTGCTTTGGAGAGGGCGGCTTTCACCTGAGCATCTGAGATGTTAGGGAGGCTGCACTCTGCTGGGATAGATATTTGCTCTTTGGGGGGGTGGGGGGAGTAGTATGCACTGAACCTGTCTGCCAGGATGTTGGCAATGTCTGTGGATTCAGTGTATTTTTTGTAGTTTAGAATCAACTCTGAGCATATCTGGGAGTTGCATCCCAGGTTCCTAACATAGCTAAAGAAAGCCTTGTGATTGTCTTTAGTGTCCTGTGCAATTTTTCTCTCGAAGCTGGCCTTGGAGGATTTTATGAGGGATCGTAATTTTTTGCTAGTACTGATCAGAGATGCCTTCCCTTTTAGGGATTTTGCTCTATCATGTAGTAGCTTCCTCCTTCTGTTGTACAACTTATTTATGGCTGGGGTCCACCAGACTGGAAGCCTGCCTTTGGACGATTGGGTCTTTGTTTTGTTTGGGATAGCATGATCCATGCATTCCTGGAGGTGTCCATAGAATGCGTTTATATAGGATTCTGTGGCTTGGGCCGTAGTTTCCACTGGCCCGGGGGCCTTGAAGGATTCCACCTTGGTTTTGAGAAGTGTGAAGTTCGCTTTTAAGAAGTTTTTCACTGTGGTTTTCTGGGCTGGGCTGGGGGTGGGGTCGGGTTTTGGATATCCAGTGAAATTAATTTATGGTCTGATCTTACCAATGAGGGGTATACTTCTGGTGTGGAGCATAGGGTCCCCATGTTGATGATGATCAGGTCAAGTATGTTTTCCCCTCTTGTGGGAGTTGTGACTAGTTGTTCCATGGCATTTGAGTTTATAAATTCCAGGAACCTTTGGACTAGGGTGTTGGGGCTTGAGTAATGCTCCAGGTCTATGTTTGGGTAGTTGAAGTCACCCAATATAATGGTGTTTGGAGAGATCTTCATGTTCTCCAATGTTTTCAGGAAAGCAGAGTGGGATTCCTGATTTTGAGACGGTGGTCTATAGCATGCTATAAACTGAAAGGCAGTTTTGCCCACTGTTAGTTGCACATGGATGATTTCTGATGCTTCGTGCAACTCCACTAACCTGGAGGTGTGGGTATCCTTGATAAATATGGATACTCCCCCTCCTTTTGTGGCCGAAAAGCATTATATGCGGTATAACCTGGTAGTGCTGGGGTGCTGTCTGGAGCCTTGAACCAGGTTTCTGTCACTGCGCAGATATCGATGTTCTCCATACTTTGGAGAGCTTCAAGTGCATGCATTTTGAGGTTTAGACTTCTGGCGTTTAGCAGCATTACCCTTAGTTTCTTGTTCTTTGTGTTTTCTATGGAGGCGGGTTTGTCTTTTGAGCCTTGCCTAAAAAAGGCACTATGGGGATGGCAAGAGCCTTTGCCAGTATCCGAAAAGCCCAGGGGTGACGGGTGCAAGCCGTCCCTAGCGAAGCAACGTGGCTTGTCGAGCATGTCATCCCAGGCTGACAGGCACTGGATCCCCTTTGAATGACACCAAAATTTTAGCCAATTGTTAAAATCGATCATTTTGTCTTTATACTGCGGCATCATTCTAGGTGAGGGTAAGATGCTGCTCAAGGTCAGGGTCATACCGGCCTGGGCTACATGATTGGAAAGCTCCTCTATGTCTCTTTTCATGTAGTCGAGGGAAGTACGTCTCAGGTCATTCACACAGCATGTACTATGACAGAGTCATATTTGTACTTGCTTTGGAGTGACCTGAGTGCTTGCGTTATCTGATGGATCCTAGCACCCGACAGACAGTTCACTGTGACCTTCTCCTTGTTCAGCCTGGTGAGTGGGACGTCAGTGTGTCTGACTATAGAATCACCTATTACAAGTGTATCAGGTGTATTATTCAGCCTTAAGGGCTGTGACTGTTTGGCACACTGACTTTGTGAGCTATGTGTTGCACATGTTTTGCTGTGGGGTAGCGTTTGCTTGGATGTCTGCTTTGGAGGCCTCTGCTGCTTAGGTAGATTTTTATTTAGAGCCTCCGAGTATGTTTTTGTGTGTTTATGTGCTTGGTTTGCTGTTGTGGTAGGACTATGTGAGACTGGATTAGTGTTGTGTGAGGGTTACCTTCTCCTCCTGACTGGTTACACCAGTTCTGAGGTGAGAGAGCTCAGCCTCCAGTTTGGCTATATGGTTGCATCTCTCACATATACTTGAACCTGTTTGGAGGAGGAGAGGGTTGTCCGTGTACATGAGGCAGTTGTAACATTGCCTCAAGATTCCCAGATTCACCAGCTGGACTGGAGAGGAAAAGTACAGTTTTGTACCTACCATAAATGTAGATGTTCGAAGATCCACATTGCTGCAGTCCTTACATATGGGTAATCCGCTGTCCTCGGTCGGCCCGAATACCAAAGTATTAGGCTGACGTCGGTCATGGGCGCTCAGAACTGACATCAGAGCGTCAATATTAAAGCGCATGACTGACGTCATATCCTCAGTCTTTTCTTGCCCCAGATGTCAGAAGGCCCTAAAAGGAAAGGCCACAGCCAAAAACAGAATACTTCCCAAAAGGCATGTACAAATAACAGCTACCACCCAAACCATACAACCACTCCAAACTACAGAGGGGAAGGAGGGAGGGTAAATTGGACTGCAGCAATGTGGATCTTCGAACATCTACATTTATGGTAGGTACAAAACTGTACTATGTTCTTCATCTCACATTGCTGCAGTCCTTACATATGGGTAGAATCCCAAAGCAGAGGTAAAGGGAGGCTGGCAAAATCATAAAGCATTGGGAGCTGCCAAAATGCCCTGTAAGATTGCAGTGGCAAATCCAGCCCTAGATTTGGAATAAAGAGGAAGGTGGTAATGTTTAGAAAAAGTATGCACTGAACTCCAAGTAGCTGCTTCCAAAATATCTTTAGTAGCTACTCCCCTTAAAAAAGCTGTAGAAGTGGCACTAGCCCTAGTGGAGTGAGGTCTGATTCCAGCCGGAATCTCCTTACCATGATGAGAGTAACAAAAAGCAATACAAAAACCAATCCACTTAGAAATAGTTTGCTTTGAAACAGGTTTCCCTTGAGAGCCAAAAGCAAAAGAAACAAACAACTGCTGAGACTGTCTGAACCCTTTAGTCCTGCTCAAATAATAACGCAACTGCCTGTGAATATCCAAAGTGTGCAAAATTTTCTCCCCTTTATTTTGGAGATCTGCATAAAAAGTAGGCAAATGAATTGATTGGTTCAAGGCCACATTTGAAACCACTTTAGGCATAAAAGTAGGATTAGTACGTAGAGATACCCTATCCTTATGAAAAATTAGGAAGGGTTCAACCGCCATAAGAGCCTGTAACTCAGAAACCCTTCTAGCAGACGTAACGGCCAACAAAAAAGCAGTCTTCCAAGACAAAAACTTCAACTCAGCAGTAGCTGCAGGTTCAAAAGGAGGTAAAGTAAGCTTTTCCAACACAAAATTGAGATCCCAGGCAGGAGTAGGAGCTCTACGTGGGGGTCTTATGTTCTTTGCCCCTCTAAGAAATTGCTTAAACAAAGGATGAGAAAACAATGGAGGGTCACAGTCATAGTGAGCAGAAATGGCTGCAGCATGAACTTTTACATAGGAGAAAGACAAACCCTTGTCTAATAATTCTGTAAGATATTGAAGAGAAACACTTAAATTAGGCCTGGAAACCTCAAAACTTCTTGATTTGCTCCAAATTAAAAATCTCCTCCATTTATCAGCATAAACTTTCCTTGTACTAGGCCTTCTGGCCTCCAAAATAACATTCAAAACTTGTTGTGGAAGCTGCGATCCTCCAGGTTCTAGAACCGAATGTTCCAGGCTGTCAGATGCAGGGACTGAATCCTGACATTGAGGAAATGATTGCCCTCCTGAGACAAAAGGTGTGGAATCGAAGGCAAAGGCCATGGAGGCTCCCCGTACTAAACTCCTCAGCAGAGGGTACCAGTGCTGTCGAGGCCAATCTGGAGCTATTAGAATCATGGAGGGCTTGTCTTGTCTGACCTTCAAAAGTACCTTGGGGAAGGAGAGGCAGAGGCGGAAAGGCATAAACGTGAAGATTGCTCCAACTGAATGATAGAGCATCCACTTTCCAAGCTGTGGGATGAAACAGTTTTGTGCAAAACTTTGGCAACTGGAAATTTAGTGGAGAAGCGAACAGATCTATGTCTGGAGTCCCCCAAATCACTGTCAATTCTCGAAACACCTGAGGATCCAATTTCCACTTGTGGGGATCCACTATTTGTCTGCTCAAAACATCTGCTAAGGAGTTCTGTGCTCCTGGTAGAAACCTTGCTTGAAGATTGAGGTGTAAACTGAGAGCAGTCTTCCACAAAATCATCGCTTGCCTGCAAAGTGGGTACAAATGGGTTCCCCCTTGCTTGTTGATGTACCACATGACAGTTGTGTTGTCTGTTAGAATCAACACCTGCCCTGGTTGAAGAAAATCCTTGAAAGCCATCAGTGCAAATTGGACTGCTAACATCTCCTTCAAATTGATATGTAGATGTTGAAGTCTGGCAGGCCACGTGTCTTGAACCCATTTTCCATTGAGGTGTGCTCCCCAAGCCTTGTCCGAGGCATCTGTCGTTAAAATCTGACTCGCCTCTGGTCGGGTCACAGAGTCCCTTGTTTAGGTGACATTCCTGAGCCTACCACAAAAATTCCTTTTGAATGCAAGGTATTATTTGAATGACAGTGTCCAGATCTTGGCAGTGTTGCGTCCATACATTTTTGAGATACCATTGTAGCTTCCTCATATGCAGTTTGGCATTGGGAAGCACCAGAATACAAGATGCCATGAACCCCAAGGCTTGAAGGACTGTCCTTGCAGTCAGCCTGGACTGTAGAGACAATTGATGGAAGTAAAGTGAAAGGTTCTTTTGCTTGTCCGGGGTCAAAAAGGCCATCTGGGAAGCTGTATTCAGTCTCACACCCAGAAAGCACATTTCCTGAGAGGGTACTAGACTGGACTTTGTTTCGTTCACAGAATACACCTAGGCACCTTAACACTGCCATCACGTACTGTAGATGATGAAGAAGTTCGCACCTGTCTTGAGCAAGAATCAGGCAATCGTCCAAATAAGGATAAATTTGTATTTCTCTTAACCTTAAGAAGGCTATCACTGGAGCCAGAACCTTTGTGAACACCCTGGGCGCAGTAGATAAGCCAAAGGGCAATGCAGAGAACTGATAATGTAAATTCCCAGCCCGAAAACGCAGGTATCTCCTGCAACTGGGCCTGATAGGAACATGAAGATAAGCCTCTTTGAGATCCAGAGTTACCATCCAGTGATCTTTGCCCAACAGAGGTAGAAGTTGTTGCAACGTCAACATTTTGAATTTTGGAATGTCCAGGTATGTGTTGAGGATAGATAAATCCAAAATTGGCCTCCAAGTGTTTCCTTTCTTTGGTACCAGAAACAGGCGAGAATAAAATCCTAGGCCCACTTCCGACAGAGGGACCTGCTGAATAGCCCCCATTTGAAGAAGTAAAGAAATCTGGTTGTGAGCCTCTACTCTTTGCTGAGGAGGAACGTCTGGCATGCCTTTGAAAGGAGGCAATGTATGGAAATAAAACTTGTAGCCTCGGTCTATAATGTCCAACACCCATTTGTCCTGGGTGATTAAAAGCCAGTTTTGCTTGAAGAGTGCCAACTTTCCTCCCAAGGGAGCTGCCAGACAGGAAGAATCTGGCAGCTGAAGATGCAGGTCATTGGGCCTGTTTACGAAAGGACTGGCCCCTGCCCTCACCTGTAGACTGTGCAGGTGAACACCACGTTTTAGGCCTGAAAGAACTCTGAGCTCTGCCCCTACCACGTCTAGATCTACCCCTAGACTGTAAATCAGAAGAAGGATAAGCCCATCCCTTAGTAGGCCAATTCCTGCTAAACTTAGGAGGCTGCACCTGCAAAAAATCTTTAACAGTCTGCATAGACTTAGCCTTGTCTTCCATTTTCTTCAAGACAGACTCCACAGGAGAACCAAACAAAACTTCAGACTGTAAAGGAGCATCCAAAATCCTAGTTTTAACATGCTCTGACAAATTCTGATCCTTAAGCCAGGCGTGCCTGCGAATAACTGAACCGGTGGCAGCCACCCTGGAAGAAGCCTGTAAAGCATCGAAACCACACTGCAAAGAATGCTTACCCACCTGTTCAGAGGCATGCACCAAATCCTGTAATTCTTTACACTCGATGCCCTCTGCCAAAGCATCCACTTTAGATTTTAGTTGAGTAAGAAGAAAATTCTGATACTTCAACATATGAAACTGGCAATTTAAAGCCCTCATTGCTAAAGTGGAAGAGGTATACACTTTCTTACCCCATCTATCCAAAGCTCTAGCATCTTTATCTATAGGCACTGGATTCTTTACAACAGAGGCCCTGACACCCTTAGGTCCCTGGCTAATAGTTTCTGGGTCAGCCCTAGGACTCTTATACAGATATTTATGCGCCTCAGGCACTCTGTAATACCTGTCTGGCTTAACTGGCGCAGGAGGCAGAGAGTCTGGATTAAGGGAAGCCTCGGAGAAAACATCTTGAACAACATCTAAAACAGGGGGTATTAGCCAATGGCCTATGCTGTGGTAAAAACAAAAATTCCCTAAGCCTCTTTCGGGAGTCTGAGAAATCCTGACCTTCCCATTTAAAATGTTCCCTCATAGAATGCAGGGTTTCTGAAAAAGAAAAATCCTCTGGAGGAGAAGCAGAAGGGGTGGAATCCTCTGCGTCTGAATCAGAATAAGGAGGAAAATCCTGAATGTCTTCAGCCGAAGACTCTGAGTAATCTGAAGCCTGCTCCAAACTTTCCACCTCTGGCTCTACCCTAGGCCTCTTATCAGGAGAGGGCATAGAACCTCTGATTAAAGAAATTAAATCTTCTGCCATTTTAAGCATGTGCTTTTTAGGGACAGAGCCTGCAGAACTAGGACTGACACCCGTGGAAGGCAAACCAGGCCTGCCTTTGGAAGGAGCCTTAGAGACAGAAGGAGAAGGCCTAACCACCTTAGGCAAGGAAGGAAGAACAGCAACCTGAGAGGCCCCCTCAGCCTGACCTAACTCCTGAGAGGCCACATCTTGCAAAATCAAAGTCTCCCCCTGAGACTCAACTGAAACCTCGGCTGGATCCACAGATTCCACCGTAGTTTCTAAAGAACCGGCGTCCGGAACGGACGACTCATCTTGTCTGGACTTTAAAGATTTGTCTTTGCGCTTCTTCCCGGTAGCGGGCGTCGGAGGATCCGACGGCATATTATAATTACACTGCTTACCGAAGACAAGCCTAGCGCAATCTAACCTACGTTTAATGGTGCGCTTATTAAACCTAGCACAAAAGCGACACCCGACTACGTTGTGCTCAGGTCCCAAACAAGGAATACAAAGAGAGTGGTAATCCCTATGCGGTATCTGTTTCCCACAAGAAATACAATTATTCACTTTTTCTGACATCCGGAATTAACTGAGGCAAGAAAAAACAAAAATATTCCCCAACGGGGTACTTAGCCCAACTTGGAATCGGTCTGAAACTCAGAATACGAAAATTTCAGAACGCCGAACGGCACTTGCAAACGCTGCTTCTGCATCGGACCATGCGGCAAAAAAGACTGAGGATATGACGTCAGTCATGCGCTTTAATACCCTGACGCTCTGATGTCAGTTCTGAGCGCCCATGACCGACGTCAGCCTAATACTTTGGTATTCGGGCCGACCGAGGACAGCGGATTACCCATATGTAAGGACTGCAGCAATGTGAGATGAAGAACATCCATTAACTGACCTTTGGACATGCTAGAGTAGTAAAGGGAACTCTTTTATCACTTAATTACAAAGGACCAATAGGGGACAAGGTAATTGTGGAGAGTATATGAGGATGTAGTGCTTTTAGTTTATTAGTGCAAGAGTGTAAGATTGCTTATTTGGGCAAGTGCAGGGTCTTAGATTGAGAATAGGGTGTTTAATTTGAGAGATAGAGCAGTTCTAAGGGAAAAAGTGAAGAGCAGACATTGTGGAGCCGGGAATACTTTAAACCCGATTAGGCGATGCTGCGCTATGCGCACAATCGCACAAAGCCGTGCTAAAGCGGGTTTTTATGCAGGGAACTTCAAAGAGCTAGAAATGGCCCAAAACAGCCAATTACTACAAGATTCTTGTGCTGAGGCCACTCCTTCCGGGACAGATAGGCTGCTCAAGGCTCCCCACTCAAACTGGTGAGCAAAGAAACTTCCTTCTATCCAAGTAAGGAAATGGTCAACACAGGAACTATCCAAAAGTCCAGAATACAGCAAAGCCTGTATAAGGGACTATTCTAGTTTAGAAAAGGCCGGAAACAAGGATTTTTTTTGTTTTTTTTCAGGAAAACAACAGGAGAATTACAGTATATTCAATGCACAGGCTAGCGCACTTGAGTGGGCAGCCTCAACAGTTAAATACAACAAACAAACTTTAAACTAAGTGCAGGTAATAAAAAACACAAAAACAAGCTTATAACAGTTAAATCAGCAGTGTAAACTCGCTTTTCGGCGAGAAAGGACGGTTGCATAGGTAGTAACAGAAAAAATATACTTATACCTTGAAAGCAGTCACTCTTCGTTTCTCTGCTGCTAGCACCACTCTGCAGGACCACGAGGAGCTGTTGCTGTTGTTTATTCACACAAGCCTTAATAAAATCAGGCTACGTCACACACAAACAGTAATTTTAATATAAATGTTAAAGTGAGAGAAAGTCTGTCTAAAGCACAAAACAAGAAAATTCTAAGCAGACTATGTAATAAAAAGAGGATAGCCACTAAGAGACACAACAAACCCTAATATTGCCTAATTAATAATATATGACAAAGATACTGTCAACTGCAAGCTTCAACAGTAATTAACTAGTAAGCCTTATCTAAAAAAAATCTCAAGACTAAACACATCACACAGCAAATAACTATAACTAATCTAATTAATAGGTATAAATTGTGACAAAGGTCACTGAATAAACACACTAATACATAGAAACAAGTTTTAAACTAGGCCTAAAATAAGAGGCCAACTAGAAAATTTTAAAGCACACTAATGGGAAGGGATACAAGAATGTAAGCACACCAAAAAGCTACGAAAGCTTTATGAAACTCTACTAAACTACCTTAAACTATCTAACTAGCAAAAAAAAAAAAAAAAATTTAAGTAAAGAATGAAAAAACAGTTTTACTGGCCTGAGCTAATGCAGAACCTCCGATCTGTTGCAGTGGCAAACTAGATCTGGGGTAACTCTAGGTGTATCATGGGATAGGGATTTGGCCTCGAGCTATTTGAAGACCTCGAGCTTTGCAGTTGGACTACTCAGAACAGAGGGATCGCCTCCGAACCCATCAGTAAAGAATGAATGGCGAGATAGAACAACCTCGCATCAAGCTGTACAACAGAAGGAAGAAACTGTTGCAGAAAAGAGGAAGTACCCAGGATTTAAAAAACTCCCTCACCAGCCTCAGTAACAGCTGAGATCCCTCATAAAATCTTCCAAAGCTAGTTATGAAAACAAAATTGCAATAGATTCCAAAGACAACCACAAGGCATTCTATAGCTATGTCAAGAATCTAAATGGCACTACTCAGATCTGCTCTGAGCTACAGCAGAATGGCAATAGATACACTGATCAAAAGGATATTGTCAATATCCTGGCAGACAGACTCAGTGCCAACTTCACCCCCTAAAGGGCCCATCTCAATAATGAAAGAATGCCAAATTCCGGTAATCATGACCACTGAGTTAAAAAAAACGCACTCTCCAAAGCCAAGAATGCAGCATCCATTGCACCAGACGACATCCCGGGCTGTGTACTGCACGAACT
Organism: Protopterus annectens; assembly: GCF_019279795.1. Taxonomy (NCBI): domain Eukaryota; kingdom Metazoa; phylum Chordata; order Ceratodontiformes; family Protopteridae; genus Protopterus; species Protopterus annectens. The sequence continues at coordinate 101,376,594 of NC_056747.1, forward strand.
ACAAAATGAACTGGCACCTCACCTATGTGTCATGTTTAATCATAGCTTCATCTCAGGCTTCGTGCCCACAGAGTGGTGCACAGCTACAGTCATCCACTCTACAAGGGGGGAATCCTAGGAACTACCATCCCATCAGTCTGACGAGCTTGATCTGCAAGGCCATGGAACATATCATGGAACTTATAAACAAAGACATTGGCAACATTCAAACACTGGACCCCAGCCAGTTTGGGTTCATGAAGGGCCGAACTTGCCTCCTGAACCTGATCGACTTCTTTGAATCAGTCTCCAGAACTGTGGATGAGGGTAAGGTAGTTCGCACAGACTACTTGGACCTAGCCAAGGATTTCGACACTATCCTCCACTCTGGAATCATAGATAAACTTACTAAGCTGGGCATCAATCCGTACGTCACTCGATGGGTTGCAAACTGGCTTACTGACAGAACACACACTGTAAAAGTAGCCGACTCCAAATCCAGCTCCAGACAAGTGACAAGTGGTGTACCACAGGGTTCTGTCCTCCGACCATTCTTGTTTGGCATCTACTTCTCTCAAGTACAGGCCAACACTAAGGGACTCTGGCTTACAAAGTTCACAAATGACTGCAAGCTGGGAGCCATTAATGAATCCCCAAATGATGTGGATTTACTACAAAAGGGCCTTACCGAAACAGATGCCTGGTGCCAGAGCTATGGGCTCAAGATAAATGCCAAAAAATGTATAGTTGTCCCCTTTGGGAAAAAACACGTAGCTGTGAACTACCACATAGGTAGCAGTACACTAAATACCAAAAGTGTGATAAGAGACCTAGGGACGCAGGTGGACAGCGGTCTCACCTTTGATAACCACATAGCCACAACAATTAGAAAATCCTTTTATGTGGCACACCATCACTAAGGGCTTTTCATCCAGAAAAAAGGTCATTGTCCCTCTGTACACATCCCTCATTAGACCCAAAGAAAGAAATTGTCCCTCTGTACTCATCCCTCATTAGACCCATTACAGAATACAATGCCCAGTTTGGTATGTACCTCACAAGACATCTGCAACAACTAGAAAGGCCACAGAAATACCTCACAAAAAGAATCACAGGCCTAAAGCAGATGCCTTATGCTGACCATAAACTCCAGCTATACTCTGTCGCATATCGCCTACTCAGAGGTGATCGCTGCCTAACATACAAGGCCATGTTAAACTCAGACTTGTTGGATATGCTACACTTAATGAAATCCCAATCCCTCTGAGCCACATGCTCCAGGGATCTTAACCTTGTCATCATGATGAATAGAACATGCTGGAAGGATAGGTTCCTGACCCAGAGACTCCCCATGCTCGGGAATCGGCTGCCCATACATGTCAGGCAAAGTGCCCCAATGGCCCTCTTCAAGAGGAACTTTGATGACTGGATGGGAGATAGGAAATTCACTCCCGGGATCACATCAGTAGGCCTGCTAGACAGGGGTCCAGGAAAGTAAATAAATATTTGTGGGAAGCAATAGCCAGAGAATTGTTATGGCTAGGCTTGTACAGGCCCTAGGGCAGATAGCCTAGTACCTACCTATGAACCCTGGATATTAGTGGAAAGGGTGGAGAAGCACACAGGAACATTTCTATCCAAAGAAAAGAAAAATGCATCTCTCTTCCAAGCATTCTTGCACGGAATCCTGGAAAATAATTTTGCCAGTTGATTCTTCAGGGAGGAGGCAAAGAGGACCATTCACGAGGGTCTGCCCTGGCCCTGCTCAGCTCCCACACAATTTTGATCTGATGGAATTCAGGATGCTTGTAGAGTGAGTTTGCACTGTAAAGCTGTATCATCAGCTAACATAGTTAGTCTGCAAAGGAGGTACATCCTGGTTCCCCCTTCCTTGCTGATGTACCACATGACTGTGGTACTGCGTGCAACCACTTGAAGTAGTCCAAGGGACTAAACATGTTTCAGACAGTTGAGTGCTTTGATGAGGGCAAGCATCACCTAGATATTTATGTGCATGCATCCGTCTTTGGTGTTCCACACCCCCCCTGCACTTTTATCCCTCCTGAAATTGCTCCTCAAGCAAAGTCTGAAGCGTCTGTGGTGTCAAGACTTCTTTGGGGCAGGTAGGGAGAAAGGGAGACCTGGTCTACACCAAAAGATCTCTTTTCTGACAAATCCCAGCACTAGGATTTGAAAAGATAGTGCTGATGAGACCAAAGAGCTTTCAGATACTATTTTATGTTTTTCATGTGGAGTCTTGCCAGGGGTATCATGAGAATCAGATGCTAGGAGACCCAAAATCCTGAGATGCTACCTCCCAGTGAATGACATCTGAGTGGAAAACCTTAGAAGTAGAACTAGCTAAAGATCTGTTTTTTCCTGTGGAAGAAAAGCTGTTTGAAGTGAGGTGTCTAGTTGACATCCCAGCAAAACAATCCTGTGGTAGAGAGTCAAGAACTTTTTTGAATGTACCCTTGGACTTCCAGCTTGTGTAAGCGACCTCTCACCCAAGAGAGGTATTACTGACACTTTGAGAAAGACTTTACAAAGATAAACAAGTCATCTAAATATGAGAAAAAAGTGGATACCCTTGTAGCCTGCTATAACTGGAGCTAGACACTTTGTGAACACTCTTGGTGCAGTGGATAGTTCAAAGGGTAAGGCAGGGAACTGATGATGTGATACAGACATACAAAACCTTAAGAAACATTTGAAGTCTGGATGAATAGGGATGTGAAGAACAGCAGCTGGAAAAAAAGTCTGATCTCCCCTTTTACCTACTACAAATGCTCAAAGTCGCTGTAATAAATTACCCAACTTCCATGCTTGGCTCACCCACACCCACCCCGACATACTATCTATCTCAGAAACATGCCTCAAGCCCCATCTGAAAGACTCCGAAATCATTCCCAACTACAGTATCATAAGAAATGACGGAAAGTACAGTTGTGTGCATGTACCATAAATGTAGATGTTCGAGTGCATTCACTGTTGCAGTCATCACATTTGGGGTATCTGCCTGCAGGTAGCCCTCAGCCGGCCTGAATATCAGAGTCTTTGGATTTGTGTGTCGGATGCTGTCGCTTCTTCCATGACGTCAGGTCGTCAGGGGTTTAAAACATGCAGCCAATGCCATTACATTAGTTTTTTTTGCCCCAGATGTCAGGTGCCCCGTAATAGGAAGCAATTATATGGTATGAACAGCCCTAGCAAAAAGCAAATACACATGATATAATATATGCCAAACAAGGAGGAAAGGTAAAAGTCAAGAGAAGTCAGGGGGCTGGAGGGAGGGTAACCAGGACAGCAACAGTGAAAACACTCAAACATCTACATTTATGGTAAGTGTACACAACTGTACTATGTTCTTCATGTTTCTCTGTTGCAGTCATCACATTTGGGTTGATTCCCAAAGCTAAGGAAGGGTGGAGGTAGTTAAAGAGTATTAGGGCTAGCAATAAGGCCCTGTAAAACTGCTGTGGCAATTCCAGCTCTGGATTTAGAAAAGACAGGCAGGTGGTAATGCTTGGTGAAAGTATGCACAGAGCTCCAGGTTGCAGCTTCCAGGATGTCCCTGGTAGGGACTCCTCTGAGAAATGCAGTAGAAGTAGAAGTAGCCCTGGTGGAACGTGTTCTTATCCCGTGGGGTAGGTTTTCCATGGTGTTTGTAGCAGAAATGGATGCAATGTGCTATCCATTTGGAAATGGTTTGCTTTGAAATGGCCTTCCCCTCTGCCCCTGCAGCAAAGCTCACTAGCAGCTGGTCAGATTTTCTGAGAGGCTTAGTTCTGTCCAAATAGAATCTAAGCTGTCTGTGTACGTCCACAGAATGCAGTACCCTTTCCCCTTTATTCTGAGGATTAGGGAAAAAAAAGTAGGCAAATGAATGGACTGGTTTAGAGCCACACTAGATACCACCTTGGGCATGAAGGATGGATTAGTCCTGAGGGAAACCCTGTCCACATGGAAGATAATGAAAGGTTCCACTGCCATGAGAGCCTGCAGTTCAGACACTCTTCTTGCTGAAGTGATGGCTAGAACTAAAGCTGTTTTCCAAGAAAGGAATTTCAACTCTGCTGTAGCAGCTGGTTCAAAGGGGGAAAAGTGAGTTTTTCCAATACAAAGATAAGGTCCCAGGTTGGAGTGGGAGCCCTTCTCGGCGGTCTTAAATTTTTGCCCTCTCTAAGGAATTGTTTTAGGAGGGGGTGAGAGAAGAGGGGTGGGTCAGTATTATAATGTGCTGATACGGCAGAGGCATGAATCTTAATTGAAAAGATAGGCCCTTGTGGAGCATTTCTGTTAAATAATCTAGAATATGAGGTAAGATGGGCACCGTTGTGCCCATCCCCTGAGCCTGGCTCCAAGAAACAGTATCTCTTCCACTTTTCTGAATAGAATTTTCCAGTACTAGGCCTCCTTGCTTCAAGAATAACATCCAGCACCTGCTTACTGAGGGTTGCTGGAGGTGAGGTCAGGGAATCAGCCAGGCTGCAAGGTTCAGGGTTTGAAGCTGAGGGTGCAGAATCTGGCGGGAAGGGGTCCGAGGCAGGTGCCAAGGTTGTAGCACTGTCAGTATTGTCCTTGGCTTATCCTGTTTGATCTTTAGTAGAACCTTCGAGAGGAGAGGCAGAGGGGGAAAGGCATAAACTGATAGGCTTTCCCGGGTAAAGGACAGGGCATCCACCTTCCAAGCTTGACTGTGGGGAGTTCTGGTGCAGAATTTGTTCAATTGGTAGTTCTGAGGGGAGGCAAATAGGTCTACCTCTGGAGTCCCCCCCCCCCATCCCCTGTTCCTCAAGAGCTTGAATATTTTGGTTTCCAGTTTCCATTTGTGTGGGTCCATAAAATTTCTGCTTAAGTCGTTTGCCTGGCAGGAACTGAGCTTGTAGGTTCACTTGGTAGTTCAAGGCTGTGTTCCACAGAGCCATGGCTAGTCTGCAGAGTAGGTAGGAATGGGTTCTCCCCTGCTTGTTTATGTACCACATAACTGTATTGTTATCTGTCTTTAGCCATAGTTGTACTGGAAGAATAAGGTCTCTGAAGGCTGTCAGAGGATTCTATACAGTTAACATTTCTTTTTGATTGATATGCAGGTGCATCTACTTTGGGTTCCATTTGCCCTGAATGCACTGCCCTGCCATGTGAATCCCCCATGCATAGTCTGATGCATTTGTTGTTAGGGTTTGGGCAGCAGGGGGTAGAGTGAAAGGGAGTCCCTTGTTGTGGTAGCAGGCCTCTGCCCACCAAAGGAACTCTGCCCTTAGACAAGAGATAATAGGAATCATTGTTCCAGGTCCTGAGAATGTTGACACCATAGGCTTTTTAGGTACCATTGAAGTTTCCTCATATGCAGTCTTGCATACGGAATTAACAGAATGCAAGAGGCCATGAACCCCAGGGCTTGCAGGATTTTCCTTGCAGATAAAGTTTTTTTTGTGGCCAGTAGTCTGAAGTAGGTTGCAAAATGAACTTGTTTCTCTGGAGTGAAGAATGCCATCTGGGAAGTTGTGTTCAAGCTTGCTTCCAGGAATACAATCTATTGGCAAGGTAATAGGTGTGATTTCTTCTCGTTGATGGTGTACCCCAGTGAAGTTAGAGGTTTCTTTACAAATGTCAGGTGCTGTAATACCAAGTCCTGACTCTCTGCCTGAATCAGGCAATCGTCCAAATATGGGTAAATTTGAAAATTTCTCTGCCTGCAAAATGGAATGGCAGTAGCTAGGCACTTTGTAAATACCCTGGGCACAGTAGATAAGCCAAAGGGCAGAGCAGGGAACTGATAGTGCATGGAGCCTGCCCTGAAGCGTAGGAATTTTCTGCAGGATTCCCTTACTGGGATGTGCAGGTAAGCTTCTTTTAAGTCTAGAGTTGTCAGCCAGGTATCCTTGGCTAGCATAAGAAGCTGCTGAAGAGTTAGCATTTTGAATTTTGGAACCACCGGAAAGGTGTTGAGAATAGAAAGGTCCAGGATAGGACGCCAGGAGTTTTCTTTTCTGGGAACCAGGAACAGTCCAGAATAAAAACCTTCTCCCCTTTGTTCTGCTGGAACAGGCTGAATAGCCCTGATACTGAGGAGAGAGAGCACTTGTTTTTGGGCCTCTGCCCACTGGTTTGAGGGAAGGTCTGGCCATCCACTTGGGGTTGGGAGTGAGTGGAAGTGGAATCTGTATCCTAGGGAAACTATGTTTAAAACCCATTTGTCGTGGGTAATGAGTTCCCAGTATTTTGCATGCAAGGCAAGCTTTCCTCTTAAGGGAGCAAGTAGCTGAGCAAGGCTTGGTAGGGGTAAGGATACGTCATTGTGCCATTTTTCCATAGGAGGGAGGCTTACTACTCCCTGCTTTGGAAGTGGGGGCCCCCCATTGCTTAGATCTATGCATAACCAGAGACTGAAGTCTTGGTGGTCTGCTGCTCCTGGGTTTGGACTGAGAAGGCCTGGAAGGGACTGGAAAGGACCAGCTCTTTGAAGGCCAATGCCTACTGAATCTAGGTGGCTGTACTTGTAAAAAATCTTTAACAGTTTGCATAGATTTAGCTTTTTCCTCCATCCTTTTGAGGACGACTTCTGCTTTGTTGCCAAAAAGGCGCTCTTGGTGTAAGGGTGCATCCAGTAATTTAGCTTTAACATGATCTGGCAAGTTTTGTTCCTTAAGCCAAGCATGCCTTTTAAGTACAGACCCAGTGACAGCAGCCCTACAAGATGCTTCTAAAGCATCAAAACCACACTGCAAAGTATGTTTACATTAACTCTTGTAAATCTTTGTGCTCAGCACAGTCGGGAATCAACATCATTTTCTATTTAATTAAGCCCATAATATGCTGCTGATACTTTAACATATGAAACTGTCAATTTAAAGCTCTAATGGCCAAAATGGCAGAAGTATATACCTTCTTACCCCATCTGTCTAAAGCTCTAGAATCCGTATCAGGAGTAGAATTTCTAGCAGTAGTAGCCTTAATGCCTTTTGGTCCTTGGGAAATGGTCTCTGGATCCGCAGTAGGATTCTTGAAAAGGAATTTGAGAGAGTCAGGTACTCTGTAGTACCTGTCAGGTTTCCTGGGAGCTGGAGGCAAAGTGTCTGGGGTAAGGGTGGATTCTAAGAAAACATCTACAATCTCCAGAACAGGAGGGATAGCTAGATGCCTGTGTTGAGGCAGGTTTAAAAATTCCCTAAGTCTCTTTTTGGATTGAGAATAGTCCTGGCTTTCCCAGCGGAAATGCTCCCTAAGAGAATGCAAGGTTTCACCAAAAGAAAAATCTTCTGGAGGGGAAGCAGACGGAATGGAATCCTCAGCATCAGAATCCTCATAAGTAGAAAAGGGTAAATCCTGGTAGTTAGAAGGAACAGAGATAGCAGATTCCTGATCAGAAGAATCAGAAAGAAAATCAGTTCTGGGTCTCAGAGGGGGAAGGCTGGCTTCCCCTAATTAAGGTAATAAGGTCTTCAGCCATTCTAAGCATCTGTTTGGGCCTGCACTTTGGTCATCGGTTTTCTAGGCTTAGTGCGAGCTTTAGGCCTGAGGTATTCAGTATTTTTAGCTTGAAACAAAGTCGTCAGTTTGATATGAAAATCGGTAGGCCTGAATACACCCTCAGAAGCTGGTGCCTGCACAGCAGCTCCGGACCCCTCCAAGGTAGAGACATCCACAGGTTCCATAGTCGAAGCATCTCGCGGCATACTGGACTCCGAATGGGTCTCAGTAGAGGTGTGCGAATCTGCAGTAGTGTGCATCAGGGGCTGCGAAAGTGCCTCACTGAGATCCGGCAGACTGGCGACTAGCTTATCGGAATCGTTGTCTGCAGTTTTGGACCTATGCAGTCTATCTCTGTCTTTATCCTTACGTTTTTTCAGGAGATCGGTAGTCAGATGGCTTAACGAAGACATTTCAGAGTACGATCATCGAAAATGAAAGTATTTAGCTACAAAAGTAGCCAGACGACGAACAGTTCAGGAGTTGAACAAGGCACAAAACCAACAGCAAGAGACGTTGTGGTCAAAGCCTAAACAGGTGACGCAGTAAGAATGAAAATCTCTATGAGGGATTTGCTTTCCACAGGCAAAACAATTGTTTTTTTTTTCGGACATCGGTTAGAGCAAGAAAAATGGATCCCCAGTGGGGTACTTATCCTTTTGAAGACTTCAGGTCTGAAACTCGAAAATGAAAATTTCAGGAGTCGGACGACAGGCACTTGTGAACTGCTGCTGCTTCGGGCACCGCACGGCAAGAAAGACTGATGTAATGGTGTCTGCTACATGTTTTACACCCCTGACGTCCTGACGTCATGGAAGAAGCGACAGCATCTGACAAATCCAAAGACTTGGTATTCAGGCCGGCTGAGGGCTATCTACAGGCAGATAACCCAAATGTGATGACTGCAACAGTGAAACATGAAGAACATCACATAAGAAAGGTGGTGGAGTAGCCCTAATCTTTTCCTCCTCCCTAATAGTAAAGTACAGTTTTGTACCTACCATAAATGTAGATGTTCGAGTGCTAATACAGCTGCAGTAATCACATATGGGTTCTCTGCCGTCAGGCGGTCCCTCGGTCGGCCGAATTCCAAAGTCTTGGTCCGGCGTCGGTTGTTGCCGCTTTCTTTCCTGACGTCAGTGTGACAGGGATATGAAGACACAGCCGACGCCATATTCTTCAGTCTTTTCTTGCCCCAGATGTCAGGTGCCCCCAGAAGGAAGGCAATACATAAATTATATATAAAAATATATTCAAGCAATGCAATGTAATCAAAAAACAGTAGTTGCAAGCAAATACACCATAGGAGGATAACCCAAATTAGGTTGTAAGAAGTGTTGTTAGCCACTAGTCCTTTACCACGAGGGGAAGGAGGGAGGGAAACCTGTACTGCAGCTGTATTAGCACTCGAACATCTACATTTATGGTAGGTACAAAACTGTACTATGTTCATCGTGCATACAGCTGCAGTAATCACATATGGGTAGAATCCCAAAGCTACGCACAGGGTGGTAGGCACTAGGTAGAACCGGGATGAGCCAGAATGCCCTGCAATACAGCAGTGGCAAAGCCTGCTCTAGTTTTGGAATATAAAGGCAGGTGGTAGTGTTTTGTGAAGGTATGCACAGAACTCCAAGTGGCTGCCTCCAAGATATCTTTGGTAGGAACTCCTCTGAGGAAGGCTGTAGAGGTAGCTGTGGCCCTGGTGGAGTGGGATCTGATGCCTGTAGGGACAGATTTCCCATGATAGGAGTAACAAAATCGTATGCAGTGGCCTATCCATTTTGAAATTGTCTGTTTGGTAACAGGCTTCCCTTGAGCTCCTACAGCATAGGACACAAAAAGCTGTTCTGATTTCCTGAAAGGCTTTGTTCTGTCCAAATAATAATGTAGCTGCCTATGGATGTCTAAGGCATGTAGCAGCCTTTCCCCTTTGTTTTGAGGATTGGGGTAAAAGGTAGGTAAGTGTATGGCTTGATTCAAAGCTACCCTGGATACCACTTTAGGCATAAATTATGACGGACTGGTTCGAAGGGAAACCCTGTCCTGATGGAAGATGAGAAAGGGCTGCACAGCCATGAGGGCTTGTAGCTCCAAAACCCTACGAGCTGAGGTAATGGCCAGAAGGAAAGCTGTTTTCCAGGACAAATATTGCAAATCAGTTGAGGCAGCTTGTTCAAAGGGAGGCAATGTTAATTTTTCTAGAATGTAATTAAGATCCCAGGCTGGCACTGGTTGTTTCCTTGGTGGTCTTATATTCTTAGCCCCTCTGAGGAACGGTCTTAAAAGTGGGTGAGAGAATAACGGATCCGTGTTGAATTCTGCAGAAATGGCTGAGGCATGGATTTTTATGGAGGAAAATGAAAGCCCACTGTTCAGCAGCTTAGCTAGATACTGTAATACCTGAGGCAAATTTAGTTTTCTAGGATCCTGGCCTTTTTTCTCATTCCAGGAGCAAAACCGTTTCCATTTTGCGGAGTAGGCCTTTCTAGTTGATGGCCTTCTGGCCTCCAGAATGACGTCCTGCACCTCTTTGGGGAGTAGGATCTGTTGTGGTGTTAAGGAATTTTCCATGCAGCGAGATTGAGTGTTTTCAGCTGACTGTGAAGAGTTTTGTAGCTGTGCTGAGTCAGCAGAAGAGGCATTAGAGGTAGAAGCCAGGGAGGAGTATGTGTTAGGCTCCTCAGGAGTGGGTACCAGTGCTGTCTTGGCCAGTATGGAGCAATCAGTATAATCTTCGGTCTGTCTGCTCTTGCTTTCAAGAGCACCTTGGGCAGAAGAGGCAGAGGTGGGAAAGCGTACACTGTCCATGCTGTCCAACTGAATGAAAGGGCATCCACTCTCCAGGCCTCTGGATGGAAGGTCCTTGAACAAAACTTTTCCAATTGATGATTCCTGTGGGAGGCGAAGAGATCTATGTCTGGCCTTCCCCACACTTGGATTATCTGTGTAAACACCTGAGGATGCAACTTCCATTCGTGCGGATCTGTCATATTTCTGCTTAGACTGTCTGCCAGCGTGTTTTCCAAACCTGGCAAGTACTGTGCTTGAAGTTCCATTTGCCATTCCAGAGCCAAGTTCCAAAGTGTCATGGCTAGTCTGCACAGGGGGTATAATGTGTTCCTCCTTGTTTGTTTATGTACCACATTACTGTGGTGTTGTCTGTTCTTATTAATAATTGTCCTGGATGCAGGAGGTCCTTGAATGCTGTAATTGCATTTATCACTGCTAGCATTTCTTTTTGGTTGATGTGAAGGTGCTTCTCCTTTCGGGACCATTTGCCCTGAATGCACCTGTCTGTCATGCGCGCCCCCAGGTGTAATCTGAGGCGTCTGTTGTGATGACTTGATTTGCTTGAGGCTTGCAGAATGGGAGACCTGCATTTGTTTGACATGCTTGGGCCCACCATAGAAATTCCTTTTGCAAACATGGAATTATTGGTATTACTGTTTCCAAATTGTGGCTGTGCTGAGACCATAGGTTTTTTAGGTACCATTGAAGTTTTCTCATATGCAACTTTGCACATGGGATTTAAAGAATGCAAGAAGCCATTAAGCCCAGAGCCTGCAGGATTTTCCTTGCAGTAAGCCTGGTACAATTTGCTAGTATTTCGAAGTACTGAGTTAGTTGCCCCTGTTTTTCTGGCGTAAGGTAGGCCATCTGGGTGTTTGTGTCCAAGCTGGCACCCAGGAAAGTTATTTTCTGAGATGGTGTTTGCCTGGATTTCTCTTTGTTGATTGTGTATCCCAGAGAATTCAGTAACCGTATTGCATAAGCCAGATGTTCCAGAAGTTTGTGCTTGCTGTCCGCTTGGATCAGGCAGTCGTCCAAATAAGGGTAAATTTGTATCCCTTGAAGTCTGCAGTAGGCGATTACTGATGCCAGGCATTTCGTGAACACTCTGGGCGCTTTAGATAAGCCAAAGGGCAATGCAGAGAATTGATAGTGGATTGAACCTGCAAGAAATCTGAGGTATCTTCTGCAGCTTTGTCTGATTGGGACATGCAGGTATGCCTCCTTGAGGTCCAATGTTACCAGCCAAAACCCCTTGCCCGGCATGGGAAGAAGCTGCTGTAGTGTGAGCATCTTGAATTTTGGTACGAGTAGAAATGTATTTAGGATGGATAAGTCCAAAATGGGTCTCCAGTCGGTTCCTTTCCTTGGTACCAGAAATAGTCTGGAATAAAAACCTTGACCTTGTTCGTGAGTAGGTACCTCTTGAATAGCTTTCATGTCCATGAGTTTTGAAATTTGTATTTGTGCCTCTGCCCTTTGATTGTGTGGCAGGTTTGGCATGCCTCTCATTTTTGGAAGAGTGTGAAAATGAAATCTGTAGCCTCTGTTTATAATGTCCAGGATCCATTTGTCTGTTGTGATAATATGCCAATTTCTTGTAAATAACACCAGCTTTCCTCCCAAGGGAGCTGCCAGCTGAGACTTGCTTGGCATGAAAAGGAGGGAATCATTGGGTTTGTTTTCTGTTTTGTTGTGCACTGTCCTCGCCACCTCTTGGTGCTGGAGTTTGCCATTGTCTGCCTCTATATGATCCTTGAGATTGTCCTCTGCCCCTTGTGCGCCTGTATCTACCTCTTTGGGGCTTGTCCATGGCTGGAAAGGACCAGTTTTTAGAAGGCCAATTTCTGCTAAAACGAAGTGGTTGTACCTGTAGAAAAGCCTTTACAGTTTGCATAGATTTAGCTTTTTCTTCCATTTTACGTAGTATCTCCTCAGCATTAGTACCAAATAGTACATCCTTTTGTAAAGGAGCATCTAGTAGTTTAGCTTTAACATGATCAGGCAAGCTTTGTTCCCTAAGCCAAGCATGTCTACGAATGACTGATCCTGTAACAGCAGCTCTACTTGAGGCCTCTAAGGCATCATAGCCACATTGTAAGGTGTGTTTACCCACTTGTTCTGCACTATGCATCATATCCTGCAATTCCTTCAAATCTGGTTGTTCAGGTTGAGACATTTTATTTCTTAATTGAGATAACAGAAACTGCTGGTATTTAAGCATATGGAACTGACAATTTAAGGCCCTCATGGCTAGGGTGGCCGAGATGTATACCTTTCCCCCCACCTTTCTAAGGATCTAGATTCTCTTTCTGAAGGTAGTGGATTCTTGGCAGTAGAGGCCTTCATTCCCTTGGGGCCTTGAGAAATGGTTTCAGGGTCAGCATTATGGCTTTTGAAAAGAAATTGGTGAGAGTTAGGAACTCTGTAGTACCTATCAGGTTTGACTGGAGCAGGAGGCAGGGAATCCGGACTAAGACAAGCCTCCAAGTAAACATCATCAAGTATGTCCAAGACAGGAGGTATAGCCAGCGGTCTGTGTTGAGGTAACAAAAGAAATTCCCTAAGCCTTTTCTTGGAATCAGAAAAGTCTTGGCCTTCCCAATGGAAGTGCTCCCTCAAGGTGTGCAAGGTTTCCCCAAAAGAGAAATCCTCTGGGGGAGATACAGAAGAAATGGACTGTTCTGCATTCAAATCTTCATAAGGGGAGTACGAGTGCTCCTCTACATCAGAATGTTCTGAGAAAATGGAGCCCTGTTCAGAAGAGGGAGAATCTTCCTCCACTCTGGGTCTCTTGTCTGGAGGGGGTTGAGAAACCCTGATAAGGGTAATCAAATCCTCAGCCATTTTAAGCATCTGTTTTTTAGGCATGGGGACTGGGGATGGGCCCTGAGCAACAGGCCTCTTGGGATGCATGGCTGATTTGGACTTAGTAAAGGCCTTAATGGAAAAGGAAGATGAGGGCCTAAAGACACCCTGGGTGGAAGTGGACCTGTCCACATTAGGAGACTCAACACTCACAGTGGCTTCGGTGGTTGTAGTCTGAGTAAGGGCCGAGGCACCTGCAGTCTCAGGTACAGAAGACACCGCCAAAGAAGTGTCGTCGGTAGTCAGGGACTGCAAAGGCGTCTCGCTGAGAAGCGACCACGTGCAGTTGGTTTTGGCGTGGTGTCAGTGGAGACCGCAGACCTCGCGTGTCGATCCTTGTCCTTGCGTTTTTTGGACAAAACGGTAGTCAGAGTCTCCGACGACATTTTATAATCAAAGGCTTTACCAAAATAATGTTGGGCGAACTCCGCCAGACGCTTAATAGTGTGTTTATTGAAAGTAGCACAAAAGCGACAGCCCGAGACGTCGTGGTCTGGGCCTAAACAAGGTATGCAGAGGGAATGGAAATCCTTATGCGGTATTTGCTTCCCACAAGAAATACAATTGTTAACTTTGTCTGACATCGGTCTGAGGCAAGAAAAGTTTCCCCAACGGGGTACTTAGCTTTAAAGAAGACTTCGGTTTCCAATTTTTCGTAAATTCAGGAGCTGGCCGACCGGCACTTGCGAACTGCTTCTGCTTCGGGCACCGCGCGGCAAAAAAGACTGAAGAATATGGCGTCAGCTGTGTTTTATATACCCCTGTCGCACTGACGTCAGGAAAGAAAGCGACAACAACCGACGCCGGACCAAGACTTTGGAATTCGGCTGACCGAGGGACTGCCTGACGGCAGAGAACCCATATGTGATTACTGCAGCTGTATGCACGATGAACATCACCCTACACCAACCCTACACCTCAATTCACTACCGCTGAAATAACCTTGGCCCTCCTAAAAATCAACAATGACAAAAACATATCCATAGCTGCTCTTTACATACCACCTGGGAACAACATCCCCATCCATTCTAGAGGATATCCTTTCTTGGCTTTCATCTAATATTAGTAATGAAACAATTATCCTAGGAGATGTAAACATCAACTGTCCCTCTATTCATTCACCTACAACTTCTCTGAACATAAACTTCAACTTCACCCAATTAATTACCTCTCCAACCAGACCTAATAAAGATGACTCTTCCAGCGGTATCTTGGACTGGATACTAGTCTCCCATCCCAACAATAACTCAAATAGCAGCACCTTACAAGACTCCCTTAGTGACCATCTTCCTGCCTTTGCTTATCGCTCACTTTCCTCCCTACACCTACAGCATAACTACATCTCAACCTGTACCCTCACTAACTTCAGCCCCCAAATCTTTGACTGCTTAAAACAGATAAATTGGAACCCTCTGAAAACTCTTCCTCTTGACCATGCAGTTACCTACTTTAATACTTCCTTCATTAACCTACTAAACAGCCTTGCTCCTCCTAGAACTAAGAGTAAAATCTAAAACTGCTCCCTGGCTTTCCAAGGAAACTATATCCCTTGTGCATTATCAGGGATAAATCCTGGAAACTACATCAAAAATACAAAACACCTACCTTTCTAACAGAATACAAACAGCTTTGGAATAGGGTTAAAAAAAATTACTTCTGACCGCAAATCCTACTACTCCAGGCTTCAGACCAATCAAGTCCAACCGTAAGAAATTCTGGAGTAGTATCTCTACCCTCCTTACGCCCGGCAGAAAAGAAAACCCTTGGCCAGACCCTAGTTCTCCAGATCACACCATAGCCACCAAATTTAACTCCTTCATAGATTTAATAGCCAGACTCACTACTTCCTTCCCTAACAACTCAACACCCACCTCCATTCCTACACCACACAACTCATCCATTTCTCCCTCCGATCTAACACCTCCCCCTCTCTTCACCCTTAAACCCATTTCTGTTAAAACCATAAAGAAACTCTTCCAGAAGTTAAAGCCATGCTCCAATGCACCAGACAATTTCCCTTCTAACTTCCTCAAGTTAGCTGCAGACAGTATAGCCCTCCCCATCTGTATACTAATTATCATTCCATTCAAGAGTCCTATGTACCCTTCCTCTGGAAAAAAAGCCTTTATTATTCCCTTACACAAAGGGGGCAACAACACAGGCATCTTCAATTTCCATCCCATAGCCATCGTCTCCCCCATCTCTAAAATCCTGGAAAAGTTTATTCACCTGCAACTCTTACCCTATCTTTTAGACAATCACCTACTGACTCCAACACAACATGGTTTCAGACGTGGTTTTAGTACTACCACAGCCCTTCTATCCTTCCTTGACAACATCAACCGCTCTCGTGACTCAGGCAATCTTGTTTCTAACCTTCTCCTAGACCTATCCAAGGCCTTTGACACCATCTCCCATAGTCTTCTCCTGTCCATACTCTCTCACCTTAATCTTTCCTCCTCGTCCATCAGCTGGTTTTCCAGTTACCTGCCAAACTGGCAACAAGCTGTCAAGTGGAAAAACTGTACCTCCTCCTATCTTGACATTCTGACAGGTGTTCCCCAAAGTTCATCATTAATAACTTTTCATCTTTGTATTCCAAATGCTAAACTTGTTCAATATGCAGATGACTTGACCATTATCAGCACTACCAAATCTCTCCCAGAACTCTTACATACAACTCAGGCTGCCTTCAATAGCACTGAGACATGGATGCTAAATAATCATCTTGCCCTCAGTGCTTCAAAAACCAAAATCATGATCTTTACCCCTTCCAAAAATACCAAAATAGACAATCTCTTTCTCCATAGTGAGCCAAAACTAAACTTCTATCAAAATAGTCCCTCATACTAAGCTTCTTGGTGTCCTTAATGATGGCCAATTGAAATTTGATATTCACCTTCAAACTAACATCAAGAAAACTCACCAGAAAAGTGAAATACTAGATCGTCACCATTGTTATCTTATCCCTTCAACTAAGCATACCCTCTCTACCATCTACCTTCTACCGTCCCTTATGTACCCTCTTTTCTCACCAACCTACAAGCAACCCTTAAGACCAAATTGACATCATGCTACTATAAAATCTCCAAGTTCGCCACCAGCTCCAAATCCTCATCTCACCACTGTGACACCCTACACACCTTACACTGGCTAGAACTCCCTAACTATCTCACTTACATTCAGCTCTGCATTGCTCAAAAACTCATCTTCAAGCCATCTCAATGCCCCTCCCTCTCCTCCATCTTTACTATGCATCTTCCTGACCGATCACTCCGATCCAACAATCAAAATGTCCTACAAGTGTACAGACCCCTACTTACTCCTGAGCAACGTCTATTGTCATTTTCCGTCCCATGAAAATGGAACCCCCCCCCCCCATATCTGAACTACCCAGAACTTCTCTACTTTCAAGACCTAGCTCCATTCCCACCTCTCTTCTACCTGGGAGTGCTCCTGCTCTCACCCCTCATAGCTTCAGCCTACTTACTCCCTCTCCCTACTCCATCTTCCTTCATCCTTCTTCCATAATTCCCACTTAACACCAGCCTTCCCATTTCTCCACTACCTATATCTCTTACATGCAACTACCCTCTTTTTTACAATAGACACTGTAGACATTTTATTTTTTTCACCCCACATTCACCCAGAATGCTTTCTCCAAATTGGTTCAGAAGCCACTTTCTACTGGCATTATTATATTGTTACATCTCTGCTACTTTAAATTGTGTAACACCTTGCATCAACTTCTGTTAATTTCTTGCAATGTTAATTCTGTATATTACTTGCGTACAACTTCTTGCTTGGTTTTATATTTAATAATGAATGTATTAACTTCTGCTGATTTTTGCTTTTTATTGACAACACATGGAGCTTTTCTCCCCGGGACTCCATTGAAAAAGGGCTCATCTCTGCCCAATGGACTTTCTCGGTTAACAAACTGCAAAAAAAAAAAATAAAATCTGGGGAAAACGAATGACCTCCTGGAAAGGAGGAACATCCCTCAAACTACCATCTGTAACCCTGATGAATGATTTTCGGAACAAATTTGTCTGAAAAAAAATCTGTTATCGAAGTGAAAAATTTGAGATTTAGTCTTTCTTGAAGAAAAAATGGGTATTTTAGGGACAGCTGGCTGACTATCAGGAAAACTCCAGGCCTAAAGCAGAAGAACAAGAGGAATGGGTGTGGGTTCTTTGAAAATCTTTCTGTAACAACTCAGTATTTTCTGAGGGACAAAGAAACCTCAGTGTTCTCCCACTGAAAGGCATATTCTAGCAATAGCAACAAACGTTATTTTTTTGACAAAAAAAAAACCCCACAGTATAAAGCATTTTACAACATGTCAGCCCCACAAAGGAAAAATAAACACTTTCTCCACAGAAAATAAGTTTTCTTTTAGTTTACACTACAGTTAAACTGAGAGAAAAACCAAGTGCTCCATTTAAAAGTAAGTCTAGAGACAGTCTGTTAAAACATAACGCTCCTAACTTTTAAACAACTTTCTTGAATACAAAAGTAATAAAACATCAATAAAATTAAGAAACTGGAAGTTTTTCCTCAAAGGAAACTAACTTATCTGCTTAGTAAAGGAAAACACAAGCTAACCATTGATCCTCGAAAGCCTCAGGAGTGTACTCTTTGGCGGCAGTAAAGCTCTGAAAGGCTTTGTGCCCAAACTTGTCTTTTAGTCAGCTCAAATAGTTGACAGTATGGGTGCGTGGCATGTGCCCTGAAGCTTTGGAAGCTAAGCTGGCTGGCTGTTATATCCCTGGAAGGATACAACCCATATAAGTTATGTTACTGCATCAACAATCAATATGATGAACATCATGACTTGTCACACATAACTTAGCAGCAGATATGTCAATTCACTATGGTAATTAAAGAATGCAAAAGGTAGAAAACTAAATGCAAGATGATTTTTTCACTGGATTTAAAGTTATTTTTATCAAGTGGTATACAACTATTTACCAGTACTAAATCAGAAATGGGCAGATTTTGGGAAACTTCTCAATTGCAAGACCAAAGTTTTGATTATACGGAGCCAAAAACAGTCCTATGCCTACTAAGACTGGACATACTTCAAAATCAGAGGATTCAGGAGGTGAGCGAAAAGATCAAGCAGATCAAGGAAGGGATGGAAGTGTATTCAGGTTTTCCTTGGTTTATGAACTGTGGACAAAAAGACTGAATTCGCCTGAATGACATAATATGTCATATTTAACTGTATTAACACATTATCCAGGGAGAGGAAGACAGTCTTATTAAAATGGATATTATATTATAAGAAGCCCAGGGTCTTTTCAGTAAACTGACCAATGTAGTACAAATACTGAGTTTCTAAGTAAAGTAACACCGTTAAAGCAAAATTACCCCAATACTACAGTTTACTTCTTAATGTGGAAATACACAAAGTTAAACAGTTTTTGGGATATAAATCACATAGGTTAGAAATATGTCTGAGACCATTACATCTGATAGATTATTTAGTTCAAAGACATTGACTGGAAGGACATGTCCTTGCAAATTTATATAACTATATAATGCCAGGAGGAGTTCAAAGTTGTTGGGACAAGCTTCTATAGAGGAAAGAGATTTCTGGGTGAGTGTTTGGAGCAGGGGTAGTGTTCTACCATCACAAATTAGAGTGGAGTCATCGGCATATTGTATTATGGTGGATCTCTAACCACTGTGTTTAGGTTGTTCACAAATAAGTTAAACAGTAGTGGTCCTAGGATGGAGTCTTGTGGGACTCCGACAAATACAGGAAGCCATTTCACTGCTTGGGACCTACTGGTGAGGTAGTTAAGAAATTAGTTAATCCATTAAAACATATGTGGTGTGGAATGTCACTTCTAGCAGCCTGCACATATCCTGCATTCCAGAGCATTTCCTAAAAAAAATTAACTTAAAATGCATAAGATAAACAAATATAAATATTTTGTGAACAATAGAAGTTAATAAAACTGTACAAATAGCAATGTCATCAGTAAGCAGTATTCTTTGCAGTGATAATAGTGCAATCAGAGTCTTTCCATAAATACTATAATATATTATAATGCACACAAACCCCAAATTATATATTTTTTATACTTTCATAAACTGCTACAGCTTGGAAACTGTACAGCCGTATATATACATTGTTAAGAGCACTTGTGTTAACCGGCCCTAAGCTTTCACTTAACAGCAAGGAACTCCTCTATGAGTGCACGTTTATTGCGATATTTACAGAAATATGAAAACATAAGCTTAACTGTATAATTAGCAGCATAAATAACACAAAATTTAACAAAAGATGTGCAACTTACAGCACAAATATCAGACAGCTTTCTGTGAGAATATCTAAGGTTTCACTTCATGTCATGCCACAGTTTGTTAGTCACTCGATTTTTGAAGTATTAAGTACACAAGACAATATTGTTTATTTTCGTAAATGGGAAAAGCCGAAAGACACACACACACACACACACACACACACACACACACACACACACTAACAAACACCTAGCAATATCACAGAGTGTGATATAAATGCACTATGACAATGAGTTTTCAGTCTCCCATCATGGCATTTCACACCATGCCCCTCAATAACAGGTAGTGCTCGCGGTTATGAAAATATGAACATAAATATAAAAATATGAATAAGTAACACAATTGATTAATCTGTCTACTGTAGATTAACAATCTTAGTGTACTTTTAATTACTCTTTGAACTTTCTAATACTGCCTATTACTAACTGGTTAAGTATCTTGGTCAAATAAGCCAGGCCTAAAAAAGGCCTGGACATCATAAGGAGGTATGGGTGTGAAGTGGAAAATATACAACAATGGTATTTTAGTATTGAGTGAGTTAAGCGAGGAGGGTGATGGCCCATAGGAAGAGAGCTTAGTTATGATGATTGTGTCTAATGCCTTGGACAGACCCAGAAACAAGGCTGAGGTTAGAAGACTTGAATTTGTATTATGATTTATTATGTCTGTGACCCTTAGAAGGGCAGTGGTTGTACTGTGGCTGGGAATGAAACCATGCTGTAAGGGAAACAGCAGGTTATGAGAAGAAGCATATCTAGTTAGTTGAGAGTAAATACATCTGTGACGTCCCCTCTCTGGGCCAGTAATCAAGGAGCCTGAATTCTCACCACTGAGACTGGAGAGGGACATTAACTTGGAACAAAAATGGATATACCTAGTATTTCCAGATGCAGCTCTCTGCATCAAGCACAATTTCCCTTAATGGCACAAAGGGAACACACTCAGTCCAGGGTATGAATTTCTCTCTCTCTGCAGGGCCCCAGTGAGACTCCTCATTGGCACAGCTGTAGAGCTGAGTCCGCAAATGAGTGTCCAAAACAAGTCTTCCTGCACCCTCCCTGTGAAATCAGTACTTCATGTCCCTACTCCAAGCACCTGATACACACACTCTTGGAGATCTGATGTACACACACACCTGGGAAAGGCTTGCACAGATTTATTAGCTATGTCCCCTTCTGTCCAGACTATCAGGTAGTTATACTGCCACCAGACACTCCAAAGCCAGCTACTCTAAGTCTCTTACAAGGGCACTCAATTATACCGAGTGAAATTAATATCGATACCAATGATGGTGTTTGGCCGCTGTGGTGCAGCGGTGAGCTTTGTCACTTCACAGCAAGAGGTTCTCCTGTTAGATTCTTAGCCACAATGAAAAGTTTAAAAATATTTAATAATAAATAATACAAGAACATGAAAATATGGAATTATCTATCTACAATAAACACCAGAGTTTCAACCACATATATTAAAATAACACACATGAACAGATTCACACAGGTACACAAAAACAGTACTTAAAACTAATCTCACTATATTTTCCTGAGCTAAAGAATTACTATTCCCTGGTCACTTATTATAGCAAGACAAGATGAAGTAGGTGAGTGGTCTTCCTTCTTTTGTCAGGTTCCAAAATAGACTGCTCTGAGACTTCAGTCTCATCTAGTATTAGAACATAATTTTTGACCTGGATTACAGAATGACATCACAAATCTGGTCATTTGAATTCTGGTTCCCATACTATCCCCTTTCCTAACAACTGACCCAGAATCTCGCACACAAATGTCAATAATACACACACGCAGAGTTTTGCTAAGATCTGTTGCAGCTTCTGGAAGTCATAAAACAATAAAACACTTCCACTCTTCTGAGTAGCAATTAGTTCGCTGCTATGGACATTAAAACAAGAATTCCTAGTCCTTATTTTCACAGACATTTAGTCTCTGGTTGCAGTCAGAACTGTAAGATACAATCTTTATGGCCTACCGGGTAATTTAATTTCAAGCAATTTTTCAAAGTTAGCTGGAGCTGAGTTTAACCTCTTCTTCCAGTATCTTCTGCTACAATATTAATTTCAATAGTTATAATACAGTCTAGTCTGATATACAAGTGTATTTCTTTATCTGTCCAGCAGGACATCCTACCCTTTTAATAGGTCTTGTTGGTAGGACAGATTTGTGTCCTACAGATTCCTCCATCTGTGGAATAGACTCACTCTCCACATCAAACAGAGTACCTCATTATCCCTTTTTAAGCGCAACGTGGATATCTGGATGGGAAACAGAAAATACACTCCTGGGATTTCACCTGTGTTCCTGCTGGACAGGGGCTCTAGGTGCTGACTTGTCTAAACATGGGCTAAACTCTTGGCTAGGCTTATATAGCCTAGTAACCTCCTATGATCTTGTTGGTACATTTATAACACAAGCAGCTTTACAAATACGTTTTTCAACACAAGCTTTTGTACAAATCAGTTTGATATACAAATGACATACAATTCTTTACAAAAATCCAGATAGCTGTGCTGGCATGTATACACTGCACTATTTCTCCTGGCATAGCTGGCAAAACCTCACATCATCTCAACATCTTTCCAAGATTTTGCATAAGGGGAACATACTGGCAATTGGTTTATAGTTTGTGAGCTCTGTTGATGAGCTGCCTTTATGCAGGGTATTATATAGGATTGTTTCCATAAGGAGGGGACATATTCTTCTCAGACAGAGCAGTTTACTAAGACTGAGAAAGGATATGCAAGGTAATCTGCAGCAAGTTTTCTGTAGCCAGATAGTATTATTTAATTGTAGATGCGAGCACTGGAGTGAGTGTGAAGGTCTTTTGTGGCTTAAAGGATTGGAGTGGGCTGACTGGATTTGTAGTAGTTTTGTTTTATTTTATCATGAGGTTCTGTACCAGATCTCACTAGGACTTTCAGATGACAGCCTAGTCACCCCTCCCATGTAGGACACATCTTATGTCTGGTTGCAGTAAAACAGATGTTTCAATGGAAAGCAGTTTTAAAATTCTGCTTATTTTTCATGTTAAAGGATGATGGTCTACTGAAACACACACAGTCTAAAGGCTACATAATTTCAAGAGAAAAACGGGGGACTGCATGGTACTGAAATATTTCTGATTTGCTGCAAATAGTCTCCCAGCTGCGGTAGCGTTGTCGCCTCACAGTAAGACGTTGTCGCATTCGATTCTTACCTAGAGCGTCTTCTGTGTGGAGGCATGCGTGAATGGGCGTGCCTTCGTTGAAGGTTGTGCATCAGGGCTGGTAACTTCAGCACGTAAAAATCCCCTACCAAACATTAGCGGACCGGAGTTCTGCTGTGGCGACCCCTAACCGGGATAAGCTGAAAGACACAACAAGTTTCCCAGCAAATTAACGCATTTGGATAACACACATTTTTATGGCAAGCCAAACTCATGTTGGTTATACTGATGGGCAGTGTTGGCTTTTTCTGGAAAAAGTATGGACACACAGACTATTTATGCTAACTTGTCACTGCATGAATAAGAAGCCCATCAGGAATGAGAAGTTAGTTATGAGGGGCTGTTCACAAAGCCATAGATGAAGCTAATGTGCCCAGGTAGAGTCTGAAATAGTTTGGTTGTGGTGGGAATAACAAAAGTTAGTAGCCTACGACCACCACCTGGAAATAGTCTGATATGACACAGGGTGTCCTTTCTCCTTGTCTTCAGAAGACAAGAACAACTAATCAGGAGTTCTGAAGGATTTTATTCTGTCAAATTAATACCAGAGTTGTCTGTGGACATCCAAGGTATGAAGTCTCCTTTGTCTCATTTTTAGGATCTGGAAAGAAGACCGGGAGATTGATAGACTGACGTAAGTTAACCTGGATACCACTTAGGGCATAAAAAAAGATTAGTTCTCAAAGAAATCCTATCTTTATGGAAAATGAGGGAAGACTAACCCACCACCAGATATTTGCAAAGGTCAACGCAATGTGCAAGACTGTTTTCCATTGTGAGAACATCAAGTCAGCCTGATGAGCTTGTGTTAGTTTTTCTAAAACAAAATTAATATCTCAAGGATGAGCCAGTGGTTTTCAGACAGGCTTCTTTTGAAGAACTCCTTTCAGATGGCTGAAATGGCGGATGACTGAACCTTGACAGAGAAGTAAGACAGGCCATATAGTTCAAAACCTCAAAGAAATACTGTAAAACTAGAGAAACACTAGTCATGAGTGGGTGTTGGATCTTTTGCTGGCATCAACTAGAAGGCCTTTTTCATTTGTTAACATATGATTGTCTAGCAGCAGGCCTTCTTGCCCCTATCAGTACCTGTTGCATGCCCTCAGAGAACAAGGTATCAAAAAGGATTAAAACTCTACCATCCAGAGAGTCAGCTGTAGCTGTTGGGGCCAGGATGCATCAAACACCCCTGACCATGTGTGAGTAGATCCAGTATGTGAAGAAGCTTGTGGTAATTGCCCTTGGCTATTTCCAAAAGGCAGGGGAACCCTGTTGCCTGGGCCAGAAGGGAGTCACCACTGTGATCTTTGTGGAGTCCTTCTGAATCTTCAGAAGTACCCTGGAAGTCATTGGACAGGCATACAGACATTTCTGTCCAATAAAAGAAACATCTGTTCTCCACGCCTTCTTGCATGGAGCCAGCATTTTGCCAGTTGAATGTTTAGAGAGAAGGGAAAAGGATCTATCTGAGGGGATCAAATCCTACAAGACCCCTTGATTCAGTACTGATTCCTCAGTGTGTGCCCTGGATCTGTTCAGCTCATCTGCCACACTATTTTGCTCTTACGGGATGTAAGATGCCTGCAGAGTGAGATTGTGCTGTAAAGCTGTATCCCAAGTTAACATGGCTAGTCTACACAGGGGGTAAGATCTGATTCTCACTTGCTTGTTTACTTACCATATCACTGTGGTGTGGTCTGTAAACACTTGTGACCACAGATGATACCGACAGCTGACAGCATTTATAGAAGCTAGCATCTCTTATGTTGATGTGTTTTGGATTGCCTTTTCTGTTCCCAAGACTCTGCACTTTTATGCCACTTGATAGTGCTCCCCAAACAAAGTCTGAGACGCCTGTAGAGACTATGTTGGGACAGGAGGGGAGAATGGGAGACCTGGATTCAAAGAAATTTGGAATCTCCACCAGAATCTCCCTTTTTACAAATCCTAAAAAAGGAATTTGACAAGTTAACTGGTATTGATGCTGGAACCACAGAGATTTCAAACTCTACTGCATCTTTTTCAGATGGAGTCTTGCAAGAGGGCATGCATGATTCTCGTGATACAAGACCCAGAATCCCAAATAATTCCCTTGCTGAGACTGAAGTCCGAGTGGATGACCCCAGAAATAGATCTAAATACAGACCAATTTTTTTTTTTCCTGTGGAAGGAAAGCTCTTTGTACTGAGGTGTCCAGCAGGCATCTTGGAAAAACAATCCTCATACTTTCACAATTGGCCAGGACAAACTTCAATATATAAGCCTGACAACTGAGAATTCTAAAAATTAATGTTGTGGAACTATACACTTTTCCATACTTGTCAAAAGCCTTCCTATCCTTTTTAGAAGGAGAGGGATTAGAATTCAAAAAACATTTAGCAACAACTGGATTCACTAAAGCAATAGTTTCTGGCCTAGGCCTGTGACTACCGTATAAAAATGTAAGTCTGAGGAACTTTCTATAATCTCTTTTTTTTTTTTTTTTAGATGCAACAGGATGATTTGTCAGGTAACAAACATCAACCAAGGCAAACAGAACAGGAGGAAGAGGTGACTGTTCTGGAAACTCCAGTTGTTAACAAACCATAATATACTTTGAGGGATTGACAAACTTCACCGTTTTCTCACTGAAAAATAGTGATTCATCCCTGAAACTGTTTCAACGGCAATATAAGATAGCAGACTCTCCTCAAAATCTGAATCAGAAATCTGTTGGAAAAAAAACAGCACATGTCCCTTCACCCCCCCCCCACAACACACACACACACACACACACACACACACACACACACACACACACACACACACACACACGTTCAATCTTGTGACCATCTTCAGAGAAAGAGGCATCCCTTTTTCTCTGATCAGATATAACTTTAAAAGAAAGGTCAAGAACCTGCACTACACCATAAGCTAAACCTTAAAATTTAATCCTGTCTGGAGAAGACATACATTTAGTTTATCATTTCTTTTTTATGGGAATTTCTAAAGGCACAGATCAATTATTGCAAATAACTTCCCCAGGGATGGGCATAGCATTATGGCTAAGCAGGGACACTTCCCCCTGTCCCTTCTCCAAGGACTGACAAGAGGGAGTCTCCTTAGCAGGCAAGGGAAAGCCAAACAGCCACATGGGACACATCTACCTCTCAGTCTATGGTGGCTGTAGGGACTACACCACACAGATCCGAAGAAAAACAGTAGTGGTCTGAGAAATCAGCTTTGGCCACAGAAGAGCTACCCCCACCTGCTACTGAAGCAAACTATCAGCCTGCTGTGGTGGAAAAATCTGCTTACTTTTATTTCTTTTTCAATCTGTGGCTGGAAAAAGGTGGAAGCGAGGAACCGACAAATTTCTCTCTGGTCAAAGAGAAAATGGTGATTGATTCCTGGAGAAGTTTAGCAGCAACAGTCGGTGAAACAGATAACATGTAAAAAAGTAACTTTTGCCACAGAAAAGAAAAACAGTAAAAACACGAACATTTACTCCAGCCCCCAAAGTAAATTAACATTTTTTCCACAAAAAGCTTTAAACAACTTTTAACCATTAAAGTAAAAAAAAGTGATGCTCCCATTTAAAAGTACATTCAGGAGGCAGTCAACAAAACACTTTTTCCTAGTTTAAAAGTAATTCTTTAACAGAAAGGTAATTTTTCTGTGACAAAAAGTGAAGTGAAAGATTTTTCTTCCCCTGAAGGGAACTTGCATGTCCAGCAATGGAATAGTATTAGCTGACTGGTGATGCTCAAGAACCTGCAGAGGAATGCTCTTCTTGTCGGCAGGAAAACTCTAAAGGGCTTGGTACTCAAACTTGACTTTTAGTCAGCTCAGCTTGAGCTGACCGTCTGGGCACATGAAAGGTGCCCTGAAGCTTTGGAAACTGGCTGGCTGTTATGTCCTATACAGGATATAACCCATATAACTTAGGTTAAAGCAGCAGTGATCATAATGATGAACATCAGTGTTTATTCCTTCCTCCATCTTTGAATTCTCCAAGCACTAGTCACAAAGCTCTGGCACCACCTACTGCTCTAAAAAAGTAGATGATGTTCCCCAGTGCCCTATCCAAACTTTCTCAAGTCAGTATGAATAACACCTAATGTCTACCCTTTAAAGAGATTACTGGCTTAATGGGACTAACCCAGTCAATAAAGGGTAAATGAGTAACTTTCTCTACAGGGGGTAAAGTGCAAAATACAAATTTTTATAACATGTATTTTTTGAACAATTAAAAGGTATGAATCTCAGTCGCAGGTACTGAATGACTATAATACTCCGTGGTTTACCAGAGAACATTTTAAAAGGAACAGAGAAAAAACATGAGGCATGATGAGAGAGAGTTATGAAGCAGGCTGACCGTGGTACGTGTGCATCTACGTCTTTCCTCAAGAGTTCTAGAAAAAGCCAAAAATGTGTGGGGAGGGTAAAGGTGATGGACATGTTTTAGATATTACTGATTCACATAATGCGAATACTTTTGCATCAACATACATTTTCTGAATAACACACATGAAACTAATTTTGCACCAATGTGCATTTTCTGAACACTTAAAAAGTAAACAGTACAGGTTCTGCATCAAGCCATGAATATATACTTTACGAGCAATAAGAACAAGAAAGTAATTTTGCATCAGCATGCATTTTCTGAAGAAGCAAGAAACTGTAATGGTAGGCATTACTGAATGAGAGCAATTATCAGTGCATCACTACTTTACCAGATCTAACAAGGAACAGGTCAAAAACTATGAGGCAAAGATCAAATACACTTGACAGGAATGCCTCTGCTTGACAACACCAACCAACCACACCTCTCAACCTTTTAGTAAGAGAATTACACACACACATACACACACACACACAACACACCACACACCACACACCCATGATTTTAACATTTTTAATTATAGCCAAGAAACGATCAAAGACATTTTAATTTATTTAATAAAGGGTTTACATTTGCTCCCAAGTCTAAACGTGCTATAGCTAATTTACTAATTGATTTAAAGTTGTACATAAGAAAACTGAATTTATAAACTATATTAAAAGATGCTCCACATCAAAATACCTCAGAATTTAGATTTTTCAGAGCTAGTACATTTAATTCCCCGATACACCCTACTCTGTGATATTTGAGAGCTACAGTGAAAGGGACTTAAAAAAATTAAAGTGACAACCTTGGGTTTATATTCTATTAAAAATTTAAATAAAGAAGAAGTTGAGTTAATGAATGAATTAACCCAAAAATGAGACACAAGAATCATGAAACCTGATAAGGGCGGTGGGATAGTCACAATGGATACCCCTCACCAACACCAATATACCCACACTCGTAATCTTACAAACTTTAGCCCTTCCATATTCTCCGAAACCCTTAAACTTACAAATTGGGACAACCTAAAAACTCTTCCACTAGATAAAGCCATAGACTTCTTCAATACAACCTTCCTAGACATCCTAAACACCCAAGCTCCACCAAGAGCAAAACACATAAAACCCAACTCTGCCCCATGGCTAACAAAAGACACCAAATCACTTATGCTACAAAGAGACAAGACCTGGAAATGTTACAACAAAAATAAACATCCTGTTACCCTTCTTAAATTCAAGCAGCTCTACAACCTAACCAAAAAGCATGCTATAAAAGACAAAAAAAATTGTATTACACTAAACTTCAGTCTACCCACTCCAAAAATCCTATACAATTCTGGAAATCCATCAACTCTCTTTTACACCCTGGTACCAAAGTCAATCCCTGTCCTGACAACAATAAAACTGACACAAATTGCCACTCTTTTTAACTCCTTTACTAACGCTATAGCTGAACTTACCAAGACCTTCCCCAAACACCCCCCCAATCAACCCTCCACCCCCAATCCTACCCCCACTTTTGATTTACAATTCATCTCAACCTCCTACATCAAAAAGCTTCTTTCCTAACTTAAGCCATGCTCCAACGCCCCTAACAATATTCTCTCTCCCTCTTTCTAAACATTGCCGCAAATGGTATACCCATTCCCATCAGCATTCTTATCAAATGGTATAGCCATCCCCATCAGCATTCTTATCAATAGCTCTATCCGGGAATCTTATGTCCCCAAACTATGGCGTGCTGCCTTTATCCTGCCCCTCCATAAAGGAGGCAAAAATAATAGCATCTCTAGCTTCTGCCCAATAGCCATTCTTTCCCCATTCTCAAAAATCCTCGAAAAATGTATCCACCTCCAACTCATGCCCTTCCTCATCAATAATCATCTACTCACCCCTACCCAACACGACTTCCACCCTAGCCATAGTACAATAACTGCTCTCCTCTCTTTTTTAGATACAGTAAACCATGCTCGTGACTTTGAAGAAATTGTCTCCACTGTCCTAGATCTATCTAAGACATTTGACACTGTATCGCATACCCACCTTCTAAACCACCTTTCTAACCTCAGTCTCTCTCAGAACTCCCTTACCCGGTTCAGTAGTTATCTCTCTGACAGATCCCAAGCTGTGAGATGGCAAACTGGTACCTCAACCTTCCTAACTACCCCAACCGGAGTTCCACAGGGGTCCATACTCAGACCAATGCTCTTTAATGTATTCATCAATGACTTTCAAGCTGCCATTCCTAACACCAAAATAGTGCAATACGCAGACAATTCCACTTTACTCTGCTCTGCTCTTAGTCTTCCAAAGCTCCAGGCAAAAACACAACTGGCCTTTACAACTACTGAGAACTGGATGCTTCAAAACCATCTCTCCCTTAATGCCAATAAATCCCAAATCCTTCTCTTCTCTCCCTCAAAAGCCCTCCCATTTGACAAGCAATCCTTCAATATCATCACCCATACAAACTCCACCATAGAAGTAGTCCCTTTTGCTAAACTTCTTGGGGTTACTATTGATAAACACCTGAAATTTGATACACGTCCAACTAAATATTAAAAAAAAAAAAAAACATCAGAAGCTTGGTATGCTATACAGAAACATTCACTTTCTCTCTCCATCTACAAGGCAAACTCTCGCCTCCACCTACTTACTACCATCTCTACTTTATGGTGCTCCTCTTCTAACCAACCTTTCTACTACCATCACCTCCAAACTAGAAATCTGTTACAACAAAATCGCTAAATTCGCTACTAAATCTAAACACTCCTCCCACCATTGCACCTCTCTCCGCACTACCTCCAACTTACTACAGCCCACAAACTAATTTTTAAACCTACTGCATGCCATGCTCTAACTAATATCTTAACATTCTACACTCTGCATAGACCCCTAAGATCTGCCCAACAAAATCTACTTTCGGTATATAAACCAAAACGTCCCCCTGGCCAGTTTCTACTGTCCCATTCATTAGCCAAAAAATGGAACTCTCTCCCACCCTGGCTAAGAACTACTACAAACTCTGAACACTTCAAATCCCAGCTCCCAAAATTGGAATTGGAATTGCATTCTTCCTACCCAATTCCTCCCAATGTCTCTTATACATGTACTTTCCTCTTACCCCTACAACCTGCTGCTTCTTCTACATCTTCACCACTCGAATCTAACATAAAATAAGTCCTAAGCCCTGACTGCTTATTTTGTAAATATTGTACACAGCTTTCTATCCCTACTCTCTCTCCCTATCCTTCTCTCTTTTACCTACATATAAGCCCAGTACTAAGGATTATACTAACTAGCCTAGACGTGTTCCCACCTCTGCACCACTAAACAGCAGCCTCCTTCTCCACTGCCCAGCCAATTCTCATTGATTTCTCTAGAACCTTTCTCCAAACAACCTTCCCCTCTTTCTCTATCACTCAATGTCCTCTCTCTGCTCTCACCTGAATCTTATATGCTCACATGCTAAACTTGGAACTTCTCACCTCTATTTTTCTCCTCTATTCTACTAAACCCATGCTTACTACTGACCTGAAAGTCTCAGTCTTCTCAACTACCTACACAAGTCTTTATAATTTGATAGCACTCTATCTTTTCCTTATTATCCTGCCACTTCTGTCTTATCTAAGCACTGTAAACAGCTTTCTAATCAATAATGCACAAATGCTATGAATTACATGCAAATGGCTATGTATATATGTTATGAACTGTGCTCAGGTTGTCTAACTATGTACGTATGTTATGAACAGTGCTCAAGCTTTTCTTACTAAAATACTTTTGCCACTTCTGTTTCATCCATGCACTGTAAATAGCTCTCTAATCAATAATGCACAAATGCTATGAATTACATGCAAATGGCTATCTATGTATATATGTGTGAGCTGTACTCAGGTTGTCTAACCATGTACATATGTTATGAACGGTGCTCAAGCTTTCATACTAAAATACTTTTTCCTGACTATCCTGCCACTTTTGCCTCATCCCTGCACTGTAATACCTTTCTAATCTACAATGTATGCATGCTATGAAATACAGGCAAATCGCTCTCCATCTATGTATGTATGTTATGAACCGTGCTCTAGTCATCTAACTTTGTACATATGTTTTGAACCATGCTCTACTCATGTAACTTTGTACATATGTTTTGAACCGTGCTCTAGTCATGTAACTTTGTACACGTTTTGAACCGTGCTCTAGTCATGTAACTTTGTACACATTTTGAACCGTGCTCTTGTCATGCAACTTTGTACATATGTTTTGAACCGTGCTCTAGTCATGTAACTTTGTACATATGTTCTGAACCGTGCTCTAGTCATGTAACTTTGTACATATGTTCTGAACTGTGCTCTAGTCATGTAACTTTGTACATATGTTCTGAACCGTGCTCTAGTCATGTAACTTTGTACATATGTTTTGAACCGTGCTCTAGTCATGTAACTTTGTACATATGTTTTGAACCGTGCTCGTCATGTAACTTTGTACATATGTTTTGAACCGTGCTCTAGTCATGTAACTTTGTACATATGTTTTGAACCGTGCTCTAGTCATGTAACTTTGTACATATGTTTTGAACCGTGCTCGTCATCTAACTTTGTACATATGTTTTGAACCGTGCTCTAGTCATGTAACTTTGTACATATGTTTTGAACCGTGCTTGTCATGTAACTTTGTACATATGTTTTGAACCGTGCTCGTCATGTAACTTTGTACATATGTTTTGAACCGTGGTCTAGTCATGTAACTTTGTACATATGTTTTAAACCGTGCTCGTCATCAAACTTTGTACATATGTTTTGAACCATGCTCTAGTCATCTAACTTTGTACATATGTTTTGAACTGTGCTCATCTAACTTTCTACATATGTTTTGAACCGTGCTCTAGTCATGTAACTTGGTACATATGTTTTAAACCGTGCTCGTCATCAAACTTTGTACATATGTTTTGAGCCGTGCTCTAGTCATCTAACTTTGTACATATGTTTTGAACCGTGCTCGTCATGTAACTTTGTACATATGTTTTGAACCGTGCTCTAGTCATGTAACTTTGTACATATGTTTTAAACCGTGCTCGTCATCAAACTTTGTACATATGTTTTGAACCGTGCTCTAGTCATCTAACTTTGTACATATGTTTTGAACCGTGCTCGTCATCTAACTTTGTACATATGTTTTGAACCGTGCTCTACTTATTCTTGTTAATCCTCTCCTTTGCTCCTTTTCAATTGTTACATGTCAATACATAATTTTACATTTGTTTTCTAAACTGTACAACTCCATGCATAATTGTATAGTGTAAAATTCTATGCTAGTTTCAATTGTATGCAACACGGAGCTTTTCTCCCTGGGCCTCCACTGAAAATGGGCCCCTTGGGCCCAGTGGACCTCCCCGGTTATCAAACTGGAAATAAATAAATAAATGTATTATCTTCGTAGAATACATACACTTTTAAATAATGAATTACAATATTAAACAGTATCTAAAAATGAAATAAATATCTCAAATTAATTTTTTTAAAGGATCTTTTAGAGCAAGGAGCAACTGAATACACAATTTAGAAGTTTTTAAAGTGTGATCATCCAATGGTACCTGCAAAGTGCACAAAAAAACTCAAGGATCCTCTTTTATGCCCTGCAGTATCAGCAGCTGGCTCCAAGAATCAACCCTTTTCTGCATTTATTGATGATAGTCTAAGCATTTCTTTAAAGTTTCCATATATATTAAGAGATTCTTGGGATTTTTTAAAACAGAGGCATCAACTACATTATAAAAGTGAGCAGTTATTAGTTCCAGTGGATGTAGCTGATCTTTTTTTGTATACCACATCAAAAAGGACTTGGAATGGTTTAGAGAAGCATGCGCAGCTTGTGATGACATTAGCAATAGTGACGTAACTACAGTGACAGAGCTTATAGCACTGGTTTTGTATAATTACCTTTATTTTGAGGGTGAATAATATAAACACATGACTGGCATCACCTTGGGAGTGGCATGTGCCCCTCTCTATGCCAACATGGTGCTCTGGTATTGGGAACAGGATTTTTGTCTTAAATCTGAACACATGAGTTTTATACACATCTACATTTTTAGAAGATGTATTTATAATATGGAAGGGCACAATAATGCAACTAGAATGTTTTATTACCTGTACAAATTCTACTACAGAATTAAGATTCACCTTTACTTTTTCTAATGAGAGCACTAATTATTTGAACATAACATTGATCAAGGGTGGTATTACACAAAACTTAATTTCCAAATTATTTAGAAAACTGTCTAACATCTATTTACATTACACTAGTAATCATCCTTATTTTCAGAACAAAAGCCTTGTAAAAGGCCAAATGGTGAGGATTTCAAAAAAATTCTCGCAAGATGAGCATTTTTAATTTGAAACAGATAACCTTAATGAGATGTTCAAGAAAAGAGACTACCCTTCTAAGATGTTATATAAGATTAAGGATGAAGAGCGCAAAAAGCAAGAGGATTTATTTCATCAGATTTTGGGTCAGGGCTTACACGATGATTACACTTCTGATGTAGCTAATAATTTTGAACACATGATGGTCATTAAATACAACAGAGGCAGTACTATAACAAAGATGATTCTTTTTAATAGGAAATTAATAGAATATGACACAATATACATAATTTTAGGGAAAAAGCCCCAATTTGTATAGAAAACACATTTAAACCTTATGGAAAAAATGGAAAGAGGAAACAATTATAATGAAGTCTACAGTCATATTACTGCCTCGAAGGGAATGCCAAAATGTGGGACAAACCTTAACTCTAAAAAGCTCCAAACAAGTTTTTAAATTAAAAGGTAGTTGTGACTGCAATTCTATCTACGCAGTAGACTTTGTGTTTTGTGATTTAATCGGTAAAACTGAACGAGCTTTGAAAGAATGCATTTATATGCAACATTATGACAGGAATAATTGTAATATGAATAGTACTGTAATAATTGTAATATGAATAACGCTTTAAACAAACACAGGTTTTATTGTGTATGAACAAAAAATGTTTTATTTTTTGTGACTGAACAAGTTCTTTCTAACACGAGGGGTGGAGCATGGGAAAATAAGCTAGAACACCGTAAGCTACTCTGGCAGCTAAGCCTAGAATCCACACCCCCCCCCCCCGCACTAAATGAAACAGTATCCATAGCAAGTGTACTCAAAATGCAAGCATTTAAGCTCTAATACGATACGCAAGTTGAAAATTTTGGTATTTTTTTATGCAATCACAACTGATTTGTTATATGAACTATAGTTTTAGATATGTATGTCTTTAAACTTTAATTGTATCATGTATTTTATTTGTTGGTATAGTCACATGATTAATTTGAAAACAGTATTTAAATGTTTATGAAATGAATGCATATTAGTTCTAATGAAGTCCCGGTGGATGGGGCAAAAGCACTTAACTGTTATAAACTATCATATTAAACAGCGTTTTAAAAATTAAGTTGGCTGGTTTCTTTATCTTAGTGCTAGACTAGGAACCATCCTGAGGTTTTATTGGTACACACACAGACATACATACATGGATGCAGGGCATTTGATGGAACTACCAGCTACACCAACATTCATAATATTGACATTACTGCTTCAAAACAAACGTCAACACATTTTGCTATAGGGATTACCTCAGCGTGGAGTAAACCAAATGCAAATGTTTTTGCAGGACGGGCAAGACTCCCTCCTTGCACCCCCATGGGGGGGGGGGATTGCATCTCCCACACCCCTCTGCTAATTACAGTAGATATACAAAGTGTAAACATCCCTGTTAAAATATAAAATCCACAGTAGTTAACCACGGCACTCGATCTCTGGAACCACAGTTCAATGAAAATCATGGGCACAAACCAAAACAGTGGTTCAACGCTTCATATATTCACACTTCAATAAAATGAATACTGTATAAAAACCCACTGACGCGGACTTCTGCAAGCAGTCCAAGTTTAATAAATGTTAGCGCTTTCACTTTACAGGCTTCATCAGACATCAAGTGAACAAATGTAACTCATCAACTTAAATAGTACATAGACCATGCCCATAGGTTAAAACACTTGTGACATCACATAGAAAATCATTAAACTAATTACAAATATCCATGTTAAAAACCATTCATATAAAAACAAATTATGAAAATACAATATATAAATATAAAAATGCAATATATAGATGCAATATATAAAAACACATATATAATATATATATATATATATATATATATATATATATATATATATATATATATATGTATATAAAATACCTGCTGAAACACTAACCTCACAAAGCTTATGACTGAACATTCCTTACAGTATTAGTTCTTCTCCTATTCGCGGGTAGTCTCCTACCCTTTAAAACGGGTTTAAGTGGTACCTTGTCGTTGAGCCCAGGAGAAATATAAGCTCTGAACCTTATAATCCACTTTAACTCACATTTCTCCGTGTAATTACCAATGTCACCTTCCCCGTGAATTGGACCTAATAAATTGCAAGACTGAAAAAACAAAGGTATGTGTGGAACCATTGGACCTATGATGTTTAGCTAAAGCACTGGATTCAGATCCAACGCGTATGTGGTAAACATGCTCCCTTATACGTTCACGCAACCTCCTATTGGTCTTACCAATGTAAAATGCCTTGCAAGAGACACACTGGGCAAGATATACTAAATTTTCACTTTGACAATTGGTATTGGTATGAAAGGTGTATACCTCCCCCGTAGTGGGGTGTATAAAGACACAACACGTGTCAATAAAAAATACACTGTCCACCGCGCACCATCAAAACACAATCCCAGACATTACGCAGCGTAAGGTCATAACCGCGAATTCGACATATATTCGAATTTGCGATTATGAGCTTTCGCTACTTTAACATTTGGCTTTATAGCCTCGAGATACTGAAATTGACATTTCAGTAATTCGAGGTTATAAAGTGAATCTATATATATATATATATATATATATATATATATATATATATATATATATACATATACATATATATATATATATATATATATATATATATACACACATATATATATATATATATACACACACACACATATATATATATATATATACACACACACAGATACATATATATCTATATATCTATCTATATATATATATATATATATATATATATATCTATCTATCTATATATGTATATATATATGTATATATACACATACACAGATATGCACACGTGTATATATATATATATATATATATATATATATATATATATATATGTGTGTGTGTGTGTGTGTGTGCGCACGTGTGTATATGTATAAACACACACTTATGTGGATGTGCCTAAAATGACTAAAACAATACAAGATCAACAGTAAAAAGACTGACAAAAAAAGACTGAAAAGTAGTAACACTGACACCGAAACAGAGAAATGCAAAATACTGACAAAACTGAACTTATACTACGGAAGGGGTTTATGCTCTTTCCCCACTGCTGTGCAGCCTCAAAGTTGGTATATATAATTAGTAGGGGGTGGGCTTCTCACCCATTGCAAAAACACTGAAAATGTGTTTCAATGTTGTCAGATTTTTCAGTGTTTTTTCTATGTGCTTAGATATTGTCACATTTGTATTTCTTTATTTGCATTTGTTTACCAGGATAGTCCACTGGGCCATTAAGAGCCCATTTTCAGTGGAGGACCAGGGAGAAAAGCTCCACAGATAACAAGTAAATGAAACAATAATAAACAGTTACGTAAGAAAAATACAAAGAATCACAATAACAAGCAATAAGTCTGGGGAGAAAGGCTACACAGAGAACAAGTTAATGAGAACAGCATAAACAATTAAATAGCTCTGCAAAGTAATTATAATAACAAGCAAGAATAATGGAATTAGATAAATCTGACTGAATCTCACTATTGTATCGTATAATCAGTTATCGATCATATAGTTACTAACAGAACAGGGGGGGGGGTGTACGTTAGTACAAATGTTGCTAGGTTGCAATACAGTGAGAAATAGAGACAGCATTTACCACGTAGAAGGGATATAGCAGAGTAAAGTTAATGGCATATGTTAGGTATAGCTGTAGGAGAGAAAAAAAAAAGTTATCTGCTCACCATAATGTTCCATCTGTGTTATCGATCTTCAATTTTCCTTGACTGATGGGGAAACTGAGTTCTGAGTCTCGGAATCGGCTCGGCTGTTACAACAGCTCGCGCAAGCCAAAAATCTCCTGAACCATGTTCCTACCCAGAATGCCTCTCTGTAATTACCTCAGATCGAGTTTGCAGCTATAACACATTAGATAAAAGTAACAGTAAACCACTGAAGGTGCTTTGTCCAAGGTCATACATGATCAAGCAAAAAAGCCATGACTATGGTCAGATTCTCAAGGAGGGGAAGGGGGGTGGGGGTATCAAGGATAAATGAAAATCAACAACATAGATGAAACTTTCTGGAGACTACATAACTTGTTTATCTGATGTTGTCAGTGTACATTTATCCTTGACTGATGGGACATAGTCTCCAGCTACCTAGAGTTTTGCAAGGCCTTCTGGAAGGGTATTCCTGAGCACCAGAGAACCAAATGGCACTCTTCTTCTGGAGACCAGATCCACTTTGTAATGAGCAATAAAGGTATGAGGAGAAGCCCATGTCGCTGCTGCACAAATGTCATCCATGGAAGCTTTGGAATGAAAAACAGCAGACGTGGCCACAGTTCTTGCAGAGTGTGCTCTAACTGGAGCTGCCAATTTGAGATTTTTCCTGTTGTAGACAAAGATAATGCAATCTCTTAGCCACTTAAATAATGTAACCTTAGAAACTGATTTA
The DNA here is from genome assembly GCF_019279795.1 of Protopterus annectens. Classification (NCBI taxonomy): domain Eukaryota; kingdom Metazoa; phylum Chordata; order Ceratodontiformes; family Protopteridae; genus Protopterus; species Protopterus annectens. The sequence goes on from NC_056747.1 coordinate 101,414,443, forward strand.
CCCATGGAAGGACTAGAAAAGGAAACAAATAACTGGTCCAACTTCCTGAAATCTTTAGTTCTGTTGAGGTAAAAACACAACTGTCTGTGGACATCCAATAAATGTAAGCAGTATTCCCCTTTGTTAGAACAATTAGGAAAGAACACTGGCAACTCAATGGATTGATTAATGTTAGTTTTAGAAACAACCTTTGAATATCAAGTATGGGGGGTTTGAAGATAAAGCATTGAATCTCTGAAATTCTCCTAGCAGATGTAATAGCTATTATGAAAATGGTTTCCATGAAAGAAACTTCAAATCACAGGTAGCAGCTGGCTCAAAAGGGAGTTGGGTCAAGGACTCAATACCATAGTAAGATCCAAGGGAATGAGAGGCTCACTATAAGGCGGCTTTAACCTTAAAATTCCCTTTAGAAAGGCCTTGCACAACCTATGTGAATTTAAAGATGGTCCTTCAAAACGATTATGGAGATTAGAAATGGCAGCAAGCTGAACCCTGACAGTAGAAAAAGCTCCTTGTTAGAGGAGCATAGACAAAAATATTCAAAATCTCTTCAACCAAAGATGAAAAAGGACCAAATTTGTTATTGCGTGCCCACGAAGAAAATCTTTTCCATTTGCTGAGGAAGAGTCTCCTTGTGGAAGGTTTAGGAGAAGCTAGCAAAATGTTTCTAACAGGGAAGATAAGTTATCTAATCTGGCAATCAATGGAACTGGAGCAACCAAGCTGTAAGTTTTTTCAGGTTGGGGTGAACTAGTCCCTAAGGATGGGACAGGAGATCTGGATCTGGGTCCAGAGTCCATGGAAGTTGAAGTAGGTAATGCCAAAGAAAGGAGAAGCAAACTTGTCAAGGCCAAAATGGGGCAATGAGAATCACTTTGCTCTTCAACCTTATTGCCTTACTTATGAAAAGGGGTATCACAAGAACAGGGCGAAAGGCTGTAGAGGAAGAGTGATGGGTGAAGATGGGTTGCAGTAAATGGTGGAGAGGTAGTGCACAAGTAGTCAGAGTGGAGATGGGAGAAGTTAGATGTGATGTTAGATATGGTTTTAATAAAGTGTGTATTAAAGAGATTGGCTATATCAGGGTGGCTTTTATTAGGAAATTGAGTAGGATTATCTTTAGAGCCTCGTTTTAGAAGTGAGCTAATGGCAGTCCAGAATTTTTTGGGGTTGCACTTATTGTCGGATTGGAACTTCGGGTAGTATTTTTTTTTGCCTTTGGTAACCTGTTTTTTTTTTTTTTTTTTTTTTTTTTTTTTTTTTAACTAGATTGCGGAGTTATCTGAAATTCTGAAGGTCAGATCGATTTGTTTCTTTTGCCAATGTTTCCAGATGTTATCTCTATTTTGCATTAATAGTTTTGTTCATTTGGATAACTAAGGAGCATAGTTATATTTGATTATTTTACACCAAAGGGGTGCAAGTTTATGAATTTCTAGAAATGTGGTGTTACAGTAGTCGACTGCCATCTAGGGGAATAGTCTTCAGGCTATTCCAGTTAATCTGCTTCAACAAGTTGACAAATGTTTGTGGATTAAAGTTTGACAAATTCCGTATTAGTCTGTAGTGATGATCTTTTTAAAGGGACTGGGATGTTCTGACAACATAAGCAGTCAGATGATCACCTGGAGCATTTAGGAGAGTTCCTACCGAGGAGATTTTATATGGGTCACCGACAAGTATCCAGTCTTGGATAGAGCCACCCATACTGCTTTTATTGAACCTAGTCGGGGATGTAATTAATTGAGTAAAGATAATAAGTTAATGTTAGAGGATGGGAATTTGGTGTAGAATTGTGACCAACTAATATCAACATCTCCCAATAAAATTATGTTATTACTGATTGTGCTGGAGATCCAAGACAGGACATCTTCTAGAATGGGTATATTATTGCCAGGGGGAATGTAAAGCACTACAATACATAGGTTTTTGGTATTTATTTTTAGGAATGAGATTAGAATTTCTGCAGAAGAAAATTGGGATATGTTGTTGCCTATGGTAAGCTTTAGAAAAGAGGACTACAATGCCACCTCCTTTCTTGTGCTGCCTGTCTAACCTTATAGTGTTGAAACCTGGTGGAAGGAATTCAGAATCGTTTATGTTTGGTTTTAGCCAGGTTTCAGTAGCAGCAATAATGTCTGGTTGGATGTGGGATGTCCATGCGTGGAAGTCAGTGATTTTGTTTCAAATACTTTGGAAGTTAAGTGTGACTAAATGGAGAGATTTTGGGCAATTGGACTGATAGAGAACATTAGCTGAAGTGGGACCTAGATTGGGTTGAATATCACTACTGAAGAGTATATTTAAATGTCTGGGTGTATAAAAGGGAGGCTGCTGTTGTTTTTTGGGTCTACCATGGTATATTCTGCTGATAAGTGTATACAATGTTACAAAAAGTATTTAGTATTTGGAGAAGAGCAGTGGGTGTATAGGAATGAGGTTGGAAGATATAATAGAGTACCACTTTGAGTGGTATGGGAGGGATGAGGCACCTTCTATGGGTTAAGAGGGAATGGTGATAGGATTTACCAGTTGTGAACTGTGTTAGTGCAAAGAGAAGTAGGAAAATATGTATATTAAGTAGTGTAAGTGTGACTGAGTTTGACATAGGAGAAATGATGTTGAAATAATTAATTAGTGGGAGTAGGGTATAATAAGAGCTAATGTAGTTAGGGTGATTGTTGGGTTTTGTACAAGAGAAGTAAGAGGGAATATTGTGAGTAAGGTATTAGAAAAAGGTTGACATGGAATGTGTAGGGACTATTAAGAGGTGGGGTAAGGAAGGTGGTGGTGTAGTGGGAGGGGTTAGAAGGAGAGGTGATTTAAAGGTGTGGTGATGGCTGAGTTAGCAATTGGAGGAGTGGCTAAGAGGTATAAATTTAGGGTAGTGGGGTGGGTAGGATTTGGGGCTAGGGTAGGGGAGCCCCTGCACCTGCCACACCCCCTGCTAATTATATAAACCAACTTTGAGGTTGTACACCAGGGGGGAAAGGGCATAAACCCCTCCTTAGTATAAGTTCAATTACTGTGTTTCAGTCTTTTTCGGTGCAAGTCTTTTTACTGTTGATCTTATGTTGTTTCAGCCATTTTAAGTCCAAGTCTTTCTCTCTCAGCTCGGGGACCCTCAAATACCATCAACATTTGAGATAGTAATCACAATTATCAGCAACACACCAGCAGCAGATACATCCATAAACACTATAGGTGATGAACCCACCACTATAATCCTTATGTTTTTGCTCAGTGCACCCACCTTTAAAAATGTAACTCTAAGCAGCTTATTTTTCTTTCGTCGGTTCAGTGTCACTGGGCTTTTAAATATAAATGGCTCTAAGAGCTGGTAGCCAAACTCACTGTGAATTAAAAGCAAGTGGGAAGTGCTTGGATTCCATTTTCCAGATATTGCCTCTCCTGCATGTGTCATCAGCCATATATGCATATTGCAATCATGTGACAGGCTTCTGCTCCAACCAGCCCAGTGCTTAAGTAAATTGTCAGGGTTACAACTGCACTGGATAATGGATTTATTTTTAAAAAGCACACACGTGCGATTCAGTCTGATTTCAGAAGCATCCCTGAAACTTTTTTCCTTAAATTTTTATTTTTTATTGCTGTGGAACTTGACATTTTGCCTTTACGGACTAAGAGCTTTCGGTGGCCAAGACCAAATTATGTAACAGATTAAATAAAAAATTAAAAGCACTAATGAAATTGGGGGGTGCAGTTGAGCAGTCAATGTCACAAATCATCCCAAACAATAAATGAAAATATAACAAGGGATATAGCTGTAAAACTATGTACCCACACATGAATTGGTTCAGCAGCACCCATACCTGTGAGGATATAAGATGAAGTATTTAGGTGTATGGATTAAACAAAGTATTCTATTACAGTAGCAAAGTCTGTGGGAATAGACAAAACAAAAAATATAAAACTTGAAAAGCTGGAAGCCCTTGATCGTGGATAAGGATAGTAAGACACAAGCAGCTAAAATGTTTCAGGTCAGGCATATTTTTCCAACTACAGGAGAAGCCATGAACCACAATTAATAAACAGATGAAGAAAGTTATTTGGGAGGGGAAGAGGGCAAGAGTTAAATGGGACAAGTTGTTTCTCTTTCACAGAACAAGGTGGAATGGATTACCTGATTTGAATAGATATTTTAGTGTACTCAGTTAAGGCTCATAAGCATAACACAACTGGAAGGTTACCAACCAAAATGGAAAAGGATGACCATCATGAAATGGAAGGAGTTCAAGAATTAAGGACAGTAGGATTTTGGATGCAGACCCTTACACAGAGTAACAATTAGAACTGAACCAATAAGGGAATGCAGCAAGAAATTTTTACCAGTAAGGATGATTGCAAGTAGGGGTATAAGAAATATGCAAGAGAGGCTGGAATTTTCTGAAGAAAATTAGCAAGGCAGCCAACATATTTGGAGCAAATAACTACGGAGGGAAAGGTAACGGAGTGGGATGGGGCCAAGCAGAAGTTAGGATGCAAGTTAGAGAGAGTCTTCCCTACCAGGAATTGGTAAGAGTATAGGCAAAGAAAAAGAGATAGGGGAGTGTTAGGTGAAAGATCATCTCTGTTAGAGTTTTAATTGAGTGAAAAACAGAAGCTGCTTTTAAAAAAGGGATGATTAGTAGGGCATATAAACTACTGCATGATAACTATACGAATCAGAGCAGGTTAGAAAAAAATTGGGAAGACAGAATACAAAGACACTACACCAAGCAACAATGAGAGGACATCTGTATGGCTCTCAAGTCCAGAAGGTTAAGGATTACTGCTTGGACGTGTATGCATAGGTATTTTTATACCCCAAGTTTACATCAGCATTTTTTTTCCTCAGGTAGCTAGCAATTGCTGTAGGTGTAAAGCGAAAGAGAGGTAATTGGAAATACATTTTTGGGAATGTAACACGTTGGCAGATTTTAAATTTTTTTAATTTCCCTACAGAGTACCTTGGTGGAAACATTGAGGGATCAAATGGATGCAATTAAGTAAATTACTATTTTGAACTGGAATTTAGGATATGAATTGCCTAGACACGCTAAGACCTTGCTAAGTGCAATGTTATGGCTTTCTCAAAAAGCAATTAGTGGAAAACTGAAATCAAAATCTAAACAAACCACAATCAAAACAATGAATATAAAACTCATTTGCATGGGTAAGGATGAGGTTGCCACTCCATTTTTTTTTTTCGCTCAGGATGCCGACTAGCAATAGTGGCCAGACATACTTCTCAGAGCTGCAGACCTGCTAACCTTTTTGAAGGACCTGGTGACATAATCATTAGAGAAACTAGAATGTGGGGAAATCAGTCTGTCTTACAACAGCGACACAAATTCCACCCTGCCTTCAGTTCTCAGCCTGGCCAAAGCTTTTGACAATTCCCCACTCAGGCATAGTAGAAAAAATGCAGAACAAACCCCTGTACAACCTGCTTGATTGCCAAACCCCTGTACCACCTGCTTGATTGCCAACTAGGATGCAGATAATCAAAGCAGGGGAATTTACCTCCACAAAGAGACCAGTCACCAGTGGAGTCACCCCAGGTTCTGTGCTAGGACCTCTCCTGTCTGGCATCTACTTTTCTGACTTAAAAAAACAATACCAAAGGGCTCTGGCTGACTAACTTTGTAGATGACTGCAACCTAGAAGTCACTGAATCTTCAAATTACTCTGCTATCCTGCAGAAAGGTTTGTCTCAAATAAATTGCCAGTGTGAAAACTGACTGAAACTAAATGCCAAAAAATGTATTGGTGTACCCTTTGGAAAGTCATCTACCCCACAGAACTACCACACTGACAATACTCCCCTAAGAATTGACCTACTTCTTCTGGATTTGGGAACTTATGTGGACAGTGACCTCACTTTTGACCTTTGTGAGTCTACTGCTGTAAGAAAGTCTTTCTATATTGCAGCTGATAAACAAAGGGATTGTGTCTAGTTCAATGAACCACTTTACTCGGCCCTCATTAGACCAGTCATTGAATATAATCCCCCCTCCCGCATGCATCTGTCCAGACAAATGCAACAACTGAAACACCCACAGAGGTACCTAACTAAAAGGATATGAGGCCTAAACAACATGTCCTACATGGACGGACTCAAAGCCCTGTTACTATGCTCGATATCCAACAGACTGCTAGGTGACCTGTGTCTAGCATACAAGGCATCCTCTGACTCATTACTGATAACTTGCTGATGCACAGCAAATCCAAATGGCATCAGAAATACTCGATCTAGGGATCAAAACCCACTCTGCAACATCAGAAAAACAGTGTGTAGGGACAGGTATATTTCAGAGGATATCACTGCTGTGGAACAGCCACCCCATCCACATAAACAAAGTTCATTCTGGTCTGCTTTCAACATCAAGTTAAATCTATGGAGAGGAAACCGAAAACTTACCCCAGGACTGCCCCATGTTCTACTAGTGGACAGAGGCAATGCCTAAATGCTTTAACCAATGCATAGATCCCCCTCTTATTATCTATGGTATGACTCCACATATTCTCATTAGGGGTTATATATAATTATCAGGGAATATATTATGATATTGTTTGCTCAGAAGAGCAAACGACAAATAATCGACCCCATGTAATCGAACGCTTACAACGTTGAAACCTCAGCACAGCGATTTTTTTCCAAGGGGAAAAAAAAAATCACTGTTCCGGAACCAAAAAAAAAAAAACTGTAAAGCATTAAATAATGTGGGGGGCTGTGCCCCCCACACACCCCTACTTAAATATACCAACTCCGAGATCGCTACAGTGCAATAAAGGCAAAGTAGCGAAAGCGGACAAACTAATTCTTTCCCAGGGAAAGAATTCGCTGAAAAGCCACTCCACTATTTTGCCTCTTTGCGCTTTTCAGTTCGACAAAGATGCATTCGATAACCTGCATCTGCGACAGCGTAATAGGGAGCCTAATTATCAATCATGGGTTAGGTAAGGCCAATCTATAACCAAATGGGATAGGTTATTTCAAGCAGAAATTAAACCACTTTCAAGATCTGCTAACAGACATCATCATTATGGGGAAAATGGAGAGAAAAATGTTAAAATTTGGAAAAAATTCTGCTCTCTGGATAGTAAGGCCAGAGTTGGTTCTGCTGACCTGCAAACTTAAAAATCTGACAACCAACAAATACTGGATTGAAAACTGTGACTGCCAGTGTCTGAAATGGAAATAATACTCAGAAGGACAAAAGCAGTTACAAGTGTTGGGGGGGGGGTCCAAGCATCGTGGGGATGCAAGTGACTTCTGTCACTGTAACGTAGACAGTCAACTGTAGACATATGGAGTATGTTACAGGAGTATCTGACATAGGTAAAGGGTGCTTCTACAATGTACCCCAAACTGAAGAACTGCTACCGTTCTTCAATCTACCCAGAGTGTCCCAAGGATTGTCGGACTGTTTTGTAAGGCTGTTTACAGGACAAGAGCTGAAAAGGGTGGCAAAAGATCTGAAATTCAGGAAAGATACTGGCTCTGATAATTTGTCAGAAGAAATATAAAATTTATGTCCCACAATATCCTAAATTCAATGCTGACTCCTTTAGCAGACCTTCCCAGATATGCCTACATAGCTAATGTGTTTAACAGGGCAAGGATCCCATTTACAGAAACAGCTACAGCCTTATATCCACTCTAAATAAATGTACTCCTGTCTGCTGAGTGACTGAAGACTTTGCTACCCTAGTCTGAAAGGGTTTTATTCCAGGGAGGTACATTAAGTATACTGCAAGATGTATTCTTTGGATGGCTCATTCTACTTCCATTCTTTCAAAAAAGTAAATTATATTGAGCATTGGTGCTGAAAAAGCCTATAGTAGCATGTCCTAGCCTTACCTTTTTCATGTGACAAAGTCCTGACCTTCCAGAGAAACATGATAAGGGCTACAATACTACTATGAGTGAGCTCCAGTACATGCATTAAAAAAAAATCCTAACAGGATCCTCCTTATGGAAGGCACTAGACAGGAATGACACCTTTGCCCACTAGCTAATGATCTAGCAAATGAACACCTCATTATAAAGCTAACAGACAGTGCGCTGGAACACATGGCAGTGTGCATGGGATGGCTTGACTGCTCACTAACACTAGAACTCTGCTGATGAGTCGAGTCTTGGTTTCATCAGGCTCTTAAGCTTAACTCCTCGAGGTTATGACTCTGAACACATTTTTCAAAATCTCTAACTACAAAGGTCAACTGTGATATCACAAGCAGTGTGAATAAGCTTTAGCCTGCTGGCAACATCCCACTCCTACAGAGATTTGAGAGCTACCTGGATCTATGTTGGAAAGGAATAAAGTCTTCAATTAGCAGCTTCAGCACTAGAGGAGTTAAGTGAAGGATGGCAAGGATGAATGGCTGAGGCTGGCTTGCCCATCTTGAGAGGACACAGCAGAGGCTTGCAGGTGAAGCCAGAAACAGTGCATGTGGGCTTGGTGCTTCAACTCCGTGATGGTAGCTCTCTATGCACATGTGTGCATGTGAGAGCATGCATGCAAAGGAAGTACTATAGCAGGCCTTTTTGGTGATCAGAGCGTTCAAGTCATTCACCAGAGGACAGGGTTTGGGGTTTATCAGGAGATGTTCTAGCTGTCTGCATTACTGGGAACTTCCAGCAAGTTATTAACTGCCAACATATCTTGTAGCCTACTGAGTGCCTATGAACATATGATGGTGAGTGCTGCCTTCTCCTGTACATCCCTTTGGCTGCTAGTCCAGATGGTCTGTGATGTAGGCAGGGCCAAGTACGGCTGATCAACACATAACTATAGCACAAAGCAACCTGCATGCCAGCTTGAATGACAGCACCCTATGGCTGGATCTAGCTATAGTTTGTGGCGTTGTTTCCACTAAAAGGAAATAAATGTGCCAAGACCCATTGAAGATGGGGCCAACAGCAAGTAGGGAGGCAAAAAAAAATACTAGAGACTACCTAAGAGAGGACTGAAGCTGTTATACGGAAAACCACTTTCATCCCTTCCAGACGAGCACATCCAGAAGTAGTAATTTCCAAAACCAAAAGCTGGAACAAATTAAATCACGGTTTATGCCAAAAACAGAATGTAAAATGGCTTGGTAATCACTATAACTTATGTAAACAATGTTTATGCTGTGCAACATTGCTAGGGCTTGCAATTTCTAAAATGAAACTTCCAACTGTGATGGCTCTGTCTGCTGAAGTCTTGGCATACATAAGTACTTTGTCAGAATGTGTTACTTAAATAATGTTTAATGCTCCTTTTTCTTCCTGCATAAAAAGCAAAATATATATACATATTTTACATATATTTATATGATTACAATATTAGGTTAAACAGTTTTCTGACCGACCAAAGCACATTAACTTATTCAAAACTACAACACACACTACGTTGAACAAGGAAACACATTTTCTTAACTGATGCACTACTCAAAATCCTACCACACATTGAGCTCAAATCTATCTGAATAGCGACAGTATTAGAAGGGCTTTTTAAAGATAAGCTGCATGTTAGGATTTTGGGCAGGGTTAGAGTTAACATGCATTACAGAGGTGGGCACTTTAGTAATGCATGTTAACCCTAACCCTAAGATGCAGTTTGCTTAAAAAAGACCTTCTTGTAACACTCCCACCAGATAAGAGAGTTTGGACACTCACCCTACATGTGCGCATGTAGACACACACACACACACACACACACACACACACACACACACACACACACACACACACACACACACACACACACCTTACTTAACCAAAACACTCACACACAAGACACTAAATACATTCAACTACTTAACCCTTACTCTAACCCTAAAACACAATCACACAAAAACTCGCTACCTAAACATTTACCTTTGTCGACCAACTAGAATTCGCCTACACCAGATTTAGCACAAATGATCCATCGCTCAATAATAACATGACTGTACTAGTGTCGCACACATGTGCTTCCCCCAACTCAAATGCAACACTCGCACTACCTCTCTCTGTCACTATAAATATAAATATATGTATATATGTATACAGATAGGACAGCTATACATATATAAATCTTCAATGGTCCCAATAATGATTTTTCCTAATGAAAGTAGGGTCCAAAGATGGCAGAGGTATGCTGTCATTTTTTTCAGTTTCCATTAAAATCTCAGACCGTCTGAAACTGTGGCTTAGATTCACAGACATGATGCATAGTATACTGCAAGCAACTATGCAAGAAATTGTTAAATGCTTTCTAACAGAGATTCATAGTGCTATACTGTGCACACTTCAGTGAACACAAGTGTGATGCAGACAATATATGCAATTGCTACATAATGACATGCAATGAATCTAAGAACACAAATGAGACCCGAACAAAGTTATAATTCATAGCAACAAATCAGGGAAATTTTGCTGCAATGCATGCCTGATTAGAAAAGTGCAAATCACCCCAAAAATGCTGGAATTGCAAATAGCAAAACTGCTGGGGATCACATCATCTAGTAGTCATTAACACCACAATTGCATCCTGCCTACAAATACAAGGTGTCCGACAGCGAAGAAAAAAATATGGACAGTAGGGAACGTTCCACAACTTTATCGACCAACGGATTACTGATTGGTTCCATGTAGACTAAGACACTGTATGCAACATAGTTAATATGGATCATCTACATAAGGAATCTACAAGAATGCAAGGCCTTCCTTTCCCTGCAGAACCAAGGTTGCACAGTTCTTTCTATCCTAGCTAGACTGACGTTTCAAAGACCAACAGAGGACATAACATATATTTCTCAGGTCTATGAATCTACTAAACAAGTTCCTCAACATAATGGTTCTACATGTGGATGATCATATCCAGTTAATTGGTACATCACAGTAGGGAATCACCCACTTCAACAACATCTCTCACCTCCCTGAGGAACTGCTGTCATGGACTGCACATAGACAGCAATAAAGGCTCTATCCGGCCACAGTCACAGAGGTACATGAACAGGAATGATTACCATTTTGTCAACTGACTTTTGGCTTATGATGTACTTTGGAATATATCAATGTGTCCTCACAACCCCAAAGTACTTCACAAAATTCATGTACATGGTACACATCACTGAAGTACTGCTGCTTCCTCCAAGGTGAGAATCCAGAGAGTGATCAAGGTATTGTGCTTAAAGGAAACTACTTTGGCTACATGCATAATGTGCTGAAATGTAGTAGCCCACACAAACATGTTGCTACTGTTTTCCAGATGATGGTGATAACCACTAGAACTCTACAAATGCATAAACTTTTTTTGTTCGGCAAATAAGTTGAATATCAATATTAAATCACATCTTAAATGATTACATAAAAAACAAACCACAGTAACATTTTTATTATTTTAGATATATATATATATATATATATATATATATATATGCCAAAGGAAAAATAACTTCAAAATGATCAACACATGGCAGGTTCAGGTTAAGGCACTTTAATCTTGCAGCAAGGAGACAAAAACGTGGTAATACAGAGTTTGTCTAACTAGAATCAGGAAGTGAAGCTATTCTTATACATTTTTTACAAGGTATTGCCTACTAAGCTGACGCAATAAATCACAAGTTCTTTCAATATTATTTCACAGCAGCTGCTTGTCCATGATTTTCTGCTGGCATATCAAACTTCCTAAGAAAAACAACGTGGCCTTGATGACCACCGGTCAGATACAACTTCTCACTATGCAATGTTACCATTCAAGGTACTATGGCTAATTCATGCACAAAGCAAGTACAGATTACAGTTCATTTCTTCAAGCAGTCTTTTGTCTGATGTAGCTCTTCTTTTCCGCAGCTGTGCATGTTCTCATAAGACGAACAGGGCTGATTGATCATATTCAATCACATTATAGAAAACAGTATTGTTCTATTCATTCACTATTCATTAATTTTCCTGACCTAGCAGATAATCACCTGCTTCTCCGTAAATTTCCAAAAGGCATAAACATGAATTTTGCTGTGCTAGCAAATACTAGGTCAGAGGGCATCTTGCAATTTCAGAAAGCATACTGCAGTTTGAAAAAGCATCTTATAATTTCATACAGAATTAAGCTGTACATAAAATAGAATGAAATGTGTTGACCCTTTTACAGGTTCATAGGTTCATACTAGGCTATCTGCCCTAGGACATTTATAAGCCCAGCCAAAATGTGTTTGGCTTTTGCCACCCATTTTAAATTTATTTTGCTATGCCCTTTTTCGAGGTTGGTATACTGTGCCTCTGTCTAACAGTGACACAGAAGTGATACCCGGGGTAAATCTACGATCTCCCATCCACTCATCAAGATTCCTCTTGAAGAGAGTCAATGAGGGACTCTCCCTAACCTGGATTGGGATTTTATTCCAGAGTGAAGGGAGCCTCTGGGTTATGAATCTGTCCCTCCAGCATGTCCTATTTATTTCAGTGCTGAGGTTCAAGTCTCTCGAGCGCGTAGCTCGATGGGATTTGGATTTTCTGAGGTGCAGCATGTCCATTAATTCCGGGTTGGACATGGCTTTATACGTCAGGCACAGACCGCCTCTGAACAGGTGTTATGCCACTGAGTAGGGCTGGAGTTTCTTTAACCGGGCAGCATATGGCATCTGTTTGAGCCCTTTGATCCTCTTGGTGAGGTACTTTTGGGGTCTTTCCAGTTGCTGCAGGTGTCTGGTAAGGTACATCCCAAAAGAGGCATTGTACTCAATTATGGGCCTGATGAGGGATGAGTAAAGAGGCACGATGACGTCCCCTGATCTAGATGTGAATCCCTTCATGATTAGGTGGGCTATATAAAATGTTTTTCTAACCACTTTGGCCACATGGTTGTCAAATGAGAGACTGCTATCAACTTGGGTCCCCAGGTCCCTAATTACTTCTTCTGTACTTAATGGATTACCACCCATGTGGTACTTTGTGGGCACTTTGTTTTTGCCAAAGGGGATGACTATACACTTTTTGGCATTTAGCTTGAGGCCATGGCTCTGGCACCAGTTGTCTGTTTCTATGAGGCCCTTTTGGAGGATGCTTGTGTCGACTGAAGAGTCGATTATGGCGCCCAGTTTGCAGTCATCTGCGAACTTGGTCAGCCACAGTCCTTCCGTGTTGGCCTGTACCTCCGAGAAATATATACCGAACAAGAGAGGTCCCAGGACTGAGCCTTGTGGGACACCACTTGCAACTGGTTTGGAGTCTGACATGGCTCCAGCAATTCTAACCATGTGGGTTCTGTCCTTGAGCCAGTTTGCAATCCATCTAGTGACATAGGGGTGTATACTTAAGCTGGTGAGCTTATCTATAATGCCCGAGTGGGGTATTGTATCGAAGGCTTTTGTGAGGTCCAGGTAGGCTGTGTGGACCACCTTCCCCTCGTCAATGGCCTTGGTGACTGTTTCAAATAAATCAACCAGGTTTAAGAGGCAGGATCTGCCCTTAACAAAGCCGAACTGAGTAGGATCCAGTGTTTGTAGGTCCCCAATATCTTTATTTATGAGGTCCATGATGATCCTTTCCATAGCTTTGCAGACCAAGCTAGTCAGGCTTATGGGGCGATAGTTTCCAGGATCCGTTGGGGCACCACCTTTATGGAGAGGGACCACTGTTGCTGCACGCCACTCTTTGGGCACATATCCTGTAGTAAGGCTGAGATTGAACAGTAGTTTTATGTTTGGGTTTAGCTCTTCTTGGAGTTCATGTAGGACGCAGCCTGGGACACCATCTGGTCCCATTGATGCTGTGTTTTTTGCTTTGGAGAGGGCGGCTCTTACCTGAGCATCTGAGATGTCAGGGGGGGGCAGCACTCTGCTGGGATAGATATTTGACCTTTTGGTGGGGGGGGGGAGAAGTTTATGCTGAACCTGTCAGCTAGGATGTTGGCAATGTCTGTGGGTTCGGTGTATTTTTTGTCATTTTGGACTAATTCTGAGCATATCTGGGAATTACCACCCAGGTTCCTAACATAACTAAAGAAAGCCTTGTGATTATCCTTAGTGTCCTGTGCAATTTTTCTCTCGAAGCTAGCCTTAGACAATTTTATGTATGCCCATAGTTTTTTGCTAATACTGATCAGTGATGCCTTCCCTTTTTGAGATTTTGCTCCATCATTTAGTAGCTTCCTCCTTCTATTGTATAGTTTGTTTATGGCTGGGGTCCACCAGACAGGACGTCTGCCTTTGGAGGATTGGGTCTTGGTTTTATTTGGGATTGCATGATCCATGCATTCCTGAAGGTGTTCATAGAATGCGTTTATAAAGGATTCTGCGGTCTGGGCCGTATTTTCCACAGGCCCGGGGGCTTTGAAGGATTCCACCTCAGTTTTGAGGAGTGTAAAATTTGCTTTACTTTTAGCTTCTAATAAGCACTAAACATATACATTAATACATATTTTTCTAACATTTCCCCCCTGTTAATACTTTTTATTCCATTTTCAAAAGCATAAACAGTTGCTTCTTCTCCTAAACCTCTTTCTGTTCAGAATTTGCAGTTAAGAGAGTCATTCGGTTTAAAGTTATGAAAATGTTTCATTTTTCAACAGTTCTTCAATTTCAGTACTTTGATATAAAGTGTCAGAAACTGACATGTCTATAAAATCTTTGATCAATCTTTTCATGCAGGGAATACCACAACAAACACACACTCCTAATAGGAGTAATCCCACACAAATGGCAATCAGGATGTTCATTAGGATGCTACCCCACCCCCCAAACAAATTCTGGAAAAAGTCCGTCAGTGGGTTTGGGCCTGGTTTGGTCATGGCAGACACTTGCTGAATCACCTCAAGATGATCATTTATCTCATGCTGGTTGTCAGGAATATACGAACAGCACTCCTCTTTTATTAAAGTGCATGTACCACCTTTCGCCGCTAGGGTGAAGTCAAGAGCCATGCGGTTTTCAAGCACCACAGTTCTCATAGCGTTCAGTTTATCAGTCATTAATTCGAGAGCAGAAAAAGTTGCATTACTCATTACTTCGAGACGTTTGGACAGTTTTCTCAGCTCCAAAATCGATTTCACCGCGCCACATGCAGGGGTTATACCTGCCCACGATATAATAGTGTCACTCAAGTCCATGTGTGTCAGTTTATCTTTGTTTTTCATGGAATTATGGTTTCTCCAACCTGCTTCGATTCGTCCCACTGGATTTTCAGGCCTTCTGATTGGATTTCCGGTTTTCTTGGTGATCTCTCTGACATTTCAAATTTTTCCCTGAGGCAAGACTGCAGTGTGTTGTATGGCCGGAACCAGGTAACCCAAAAAACAACTGCCGGACCAGTTCTCAGGTAACCATTTGTATGCCTTTTTCCCACAAACAAAATAACAATTCTCTACTTTTGTATTAATATACACTTGCCCTGCATGAAACATTTTCTTATCAATAATAGATAGTTGTTTTAAAAGAACAGGATTACGTTGCATCTCATCAATAATTTTATGAATCGACTCAAGATACGAGTCATAGTTTGCATCACAGATACAACCTGCATTATTGGCTTTGGTATAACATTTGTAAGGAACAGTCACATTACAATTACTCCAACCTACCTGAACAGTATCATTTTTGTAAAAACATACAATTGCCTTTTGTGTAACAGGCAGGTACAATGCTATTTTGTCCTGTGATTTTACAGTCGTAGTATCAAAAAGCAAATTTTCCCAGGTCTCTGACCCCTAGGGGGACAGCAGTCATTAATAATCCCCCGTATGCTGTTGGTATAACTGTGCAGATCCAGCAATTCGAAACATTAAAAGTTTCAGCATACACATATTTAATTGCTTGGTAAGTGTTAAAGTTCAGATGCCAATCTATTTTATTCAGTTCAGCTCGTGTGGCTGGAAAAAGGAAAGGCCACAACAAAAAGATTAATTTTATCAGTATGGCCAACAGAATGATCATGCAATACTTCTGAGGTTGTTCAGCATTTCTATTTGCTCCGTATATGGTCATTTTGTTCTTGTGTAACAGTAACAAGTTTTTTGTCCAGTTCAAAGTTTTTAACCAATTTACAGTGTGTCAGATGAATCCAGGATGCTCGCTCTGCGATCTTGACTGCAGTGGGTGTTGACAGTAGCACTTGGTACGGCCCTTCCCACTTCGGTGTGGTCCAGTTCTTTTTCTTGATAACTTTCACCCAGACCCACGTGCCTGGGACTACTGCTGCTTCCGATGGTCTGGTTTGTTCTTTATCTGAAACAGAATTTAACTGCAAAAGTTGTTTATTACTTAAAAGTAGTCTCATATTCTGCAAGTGAACTGTCAGCCTCCTGGTCTGCAGGCATGAGAGGTTTCCACTGAGGTATATAATATGCCCTCCCAAACAGTATTTTAAAAGGAGTTAACCCCTTTGCATTTGGAACAGTTCTCATGCTCAACAGTGCCAGAGGCAGGCAGTGCACCCAGTTCTTCTGTGTCTCACTAATCAATTTCCTAAGTTTGTTTTTCAAAACCCCATTATGCCTCTCTACTAATCCTACGGATTGGGGGTGGTATGCACAATGGTTCTTTAAAGAAATTCCAAAATATCGGCTCAACTGTTATATGGTTTGATTTACAAAGTGTGTGCCATTGTCACTGTAGATCTTTTCCGGTATGCCAAATCTAGGAATAATTTCTTTAACAAGGACTTTTGCAACAGTAGCTGCATCTGGATTTTTAGTCGGAAAAGCTTCCACCCATTTGGAAAACATATCTATAATGACAAGACAATATTTCTTATTTTCACATTTGTTTAGTTCTATGAAATCCATACAGATAGTATGGAACAGGTACGGTGGTGTTGGGAAACTCCCTTGCTTAGGCTTCAATGCCCCTTGTGCATGATGCTTGTTACAAACATGGCATGATGCACAAAAAAAATTTTGTGTAGTTTGTAAATCCATATGCAGTGAACACTTAGTTCACTAACTGTACCATCCCCCCTGTTGAGACATGGCACTGCCCATGGCTCAACAAAGCTGCATATCTAAACAAGTTAGATGGCAAAATTGGTTTTCCTTCTTTGGAGATGTACAGCCCTTTCTCAAGAATTGCTCCTCGTTTTATCCATTTCTGTTTTTCTACATTTGTAGTAAGTGTCTGCATTGTTTTTAACATTTCTAAATCTAAAATCTCAGAAGGTTGTAATTCCTCACTCAAAAGAAATACTTCTGAAGCTGAAGCTGCCTGCTTTGCAGCTATATCAGCTCTCGCATTACCTTTTGAAATCCTATCCTGTTGCTTGGTATGAGCTACACATTTACAAATAGCTACTTTCTGAGTTAACTGAACAGATTCTAACAAATCTAAAATAAACTGCGCATGATTAATCGGTTTACCAGTAGATGTTATCATGCCTCTATTTTTCCACTGTTGTACAGTAGAAAAAGCATACTGGCTGTCAGTAAAAATGTTCACACATTTACCCTTTGCCAAGGTACATGCCCTTGTCAAAGCAATCAATTCTGCTGCTTGTGCAGATAAGTTGTGTGGTAAAGACTTCGCTTCTAAAATCTCAGTATCAGAAACTACTGCATACCCCACTAGATTCTGTCCTGTAGGACCCCTTCTGCATGAGCCGTCCATGTAATATGTCACATTGGCATCATCTAAGGGAACATCCGTTAGATCTTTTCTAGGCAGTGTCTTTTTCTCAATCTCCTGCAGGCAGCTGTGTGGTGTGCCATCCGCAGGGGTCGGGAGCAAGGTAGACGGGTTTAAAGTTGTACATCGTTCAATTGTCATATGAGGTTGGCTCAAGAGTATAGTCATACAGGAAAGATGTCTAGCAGGAGAAAGATATGCTACTTTTTCTTGCAGTAAAATAATTGCGACTGCATGAGGCACTCGCAATGTGAGAGGGTGGAACAACACTACTGAGGCCGAAGCTTGTACTGCCATTGCAGCTGCAACTACTGCTTGTACACAGTGGGGCAGGAATCGCGCTACTGGGTCCAGCTGTGATGAATAAAAAGCTATGGGGCGTTGCTTATCTCCATGTTGCTGTGTTAACACTGATGTCATGTAACCTTGCTTACAATCTACAGTTTGGAAAAAACGTTTATGATAGTTTGGTAATCCTAAAACTAATGAGGACACTCAGTTGTTTCAGTTTGCAGAAAGCTGATTCTGCTTCTGGTGTCCATTGCAATAAATCTTGTGCTGCCATAGGCTTCTTGTATATCAAGTTGGTCAATGGAGCAGACTCCAAGGCATAGTTTGGAATCCAACTCAGACAGAAATTAGTCGTGCCCAGGAAGGACATCATTTCCTTCTTGGTAGTCGGTTTGGGTGCTTGTAAAAGTGCTATTTTCCTATCTTCATCTAATGTTCTGCCTTCTTTGGATATTACATATCCCAGGTATTTAACCTGCTTTCTCCAAAGCTGTAATTTGTTTTTGTTTACTTTATGTCCTTGAGTGGCTAGAAATTGTAGTAATGCTATTGTATCTTCTCTGCATTCTTGCTCGGTGGGGGTTGCCAGCAGGATGTCGTCTACATAAAGTAAAATTTGGCTGCCTCTTGGTGGGATAAATCCTGCCAAGTTGCTTGCCATCTCTTGTGCAAATATTGTTGGGCTTTCACAATACCCCTGTGGTAGTCGCGTACATGTATACCTTTTCCCCTGAAATGTGAATGCAAACCAATGTTGGCTGTCAGGGTGTATCGGTATCAAAAAGAACGCATTGCTAATATCTACCACAGAAAAATACTTCTGTTAAGGCTTTAAATCATTCAATAGGGTGTGTGGATCTGGCACCGTAGGTGCTCTAGGTATTACTGCGGCATTTACAGCTGGTAAGTCTTGGACCATACGCCATTCTCAGTTTGCTTTCCTAGCAAGAAATAAGGGTGTGTTACATAGTGAATTGGGAGATTCTATCAGTACTCCTTCCTTAAGTAAAGCTGCTATTATAGATTTGATTCCTATTTCTGCATCCTTTCTTAAGGGATACTGTCTCGTTTGAGGTCTAAATGCTGATTTTGGCGTAACAGTAACTGGTCCTGCTGTACGAATGAGTCCTACATCTGATTTCCCTGCTGACCACAGAGTTTCTGGTATGCTCCATAAGGCATTATCTTCCTCTTCTAGTAAGAGTGCTAATCAGCTGTCCTCGCTAGACTGCAAGTGTACAGCTGGGTGTGTCTGCGTTATCCAATTTAACTTCTGCTTTTGTACTCCCTGTTCTGACAATTCTAACGCTGTTTGTTTTTCCCACTTGGTGACTTTTTCTCCAAGATCTGCCCATTTCACATTCTTGTCTTTAGTTAAACTAACATGGCAATTGATTAGATTTATAGAGTGCAAAGAATTCCTGGGGCAATGAATAGCTAACTACACTGTTCCCTTCTGTGTCCCAGTACAGATTACGTACAGATTACGTAATACTAATCTGTTTGCATAGTTTCTAAACAGTTCTTGCTCATATTCCTCATCAGGTCCTGGTGTGCTACAATAATACAGAGTACAGTGCAACAAATGCTGTTTATCAGTGTCAAGGGAGGGGGACTTACTGATGGCTACATTCATCAGTTCTTCGGTTACTGCCCCTGGACCAGTCGTAACTAAGTCCTGGCTGTGCCAATAAAATGTTTCACCCTCTGGTCGCACCACAAAAGTATCCATTTGTCACTGTGCTTCCATACCCTGCATAGTCGGTACTACTGCTATGCCAAATATCTGCATAAGATCTCTGCCCAAAAGGTTCACTGGGCATTTCGCAGAAACAACAATTTTGCTTTTCTGGGTCATCCCTGAAACAGGGTCAGTTATTGCTATGTTATGGGAGAGTGGCTCCCGATACAGCTGTCCATTAGCTGCTTTCACTAATATGTAATCAAGTGATTCTGAATTTTCTGGTAGTTTGGAAGGATGTATCAGTGTTCGTGAAGCCCCTGAGTCACACAGGAATTTAACTTCCCTCCCCTCTACCAGACGTGTAACTTCCGGTTTTGTGTCTGCTAAATAGAGCTCTAGGCTCAATAATGCTAAGTCCAAAATTTCACTTTCTTCACCATCGGTGATTTCTTGTACTTCCTCTATTTCTTCTATCACATCCTCTATTCCTTCTATCACATTTGCATTTGTCTTTCCTTGGTTATTCCCTTCTAGTGATTCTCGACTATCATATAGTCAGTCCTCACCCTCCTTATCTTCCATGGCTACCTTCTTGTTTTGCTTGCAATCCCTTGCTAAATGTCCCTTTTTTCCGCATTTAAAACATTCACCCCTTTTCTTTCTCTCTTCAAACTCTTCTGATCATTTATCAGATTGTTTCCCTGGGCATTTTTCTTGCCCTTTTTCCCCGGACTGCACTACATAAACTTCTGCTCCGTCTTCTACAGCAAATACTTGGGCTTTCAAATACTTGGGCTTTCTTTTTCTTTTTACTGTTAAAATGCCTTTCGGCATGCCTAGCATATTCAAGTAGTGACTGTAATCTACTTGTACGATGGTCTACCATGTGCTTTGTAATAAAGCTGCTTATAGGCAAAATACTGTCTTTCAAAAATGCATTCTTTAATTGTTGCTTACATGGGGAATCATGTGTTTGGTCTTCAGGTACCTGCATTCCACAATGGTTATTAAAACACTCTAATAATCTAGCATAATATCTGTCAACAGTTTCACCTTCCTGTTGGATGCATTGATTAATGCAAGTCCAGTCTGCCCTAGGCTTCCACTTCTCAGAGATTCGGTCTGTTAGACCTTTCACTCTGTTATCCAGTTCTGCGTTGCTATGTGGGAGTGGCTTGTGTTCTGCTTCATGGGGATTCCAGTTGCCACTGATCATGTGCCAATCTGGACCTACGATTTGTCTAACTACTTTTTCTACTTCTTCCCCATTTAAATAACTTAACCTCATGCCCTGTAAGTCTTCTAAGAATTTTCTAAAATTGGATGGGGAATTCCCTCTGTGGCTTTCCAGATGTCTTCCGGTGTCCACGGTCTATATACTAGGAGAGTCGGGTCCTGTCCTGCCTGAGGATTTGGTACTTCTATGAGTGGACATATCTCTTCTTCACTCATAGCTCGTGAATTTTTATTTCATATAACTCAGTATCTCCTCTTAAGTTACGTGTTTGAGACCTAGTCTCGATGGGATCTCTAACATACGGTCTTGGCTTTGCGGCAACAGCCGGGTATAGCGGAGGTGGACCAGCTTGTCCACTCGCTTCATATTCTGGTGCAGGAAGCGGAGGGGGTGGAGGGGCTGATGCTATTACCAATTTATTGTCTTCTTTATCTAGAAACATAGCTTTTGAATTATTACTTTTTTGCTCCCTACGGTTTGTTTCCTCAATCCACTTGTGTGCCTGAGGAATACCCAATTGACGTTGCTTTTTTACCTGACCTTTTGCGTCAGCTTTAAGCTGTTTGATAAGTTTAATAAGCGATGATTTTTCTAATTTGCCATTAAATTCATATTTATTAACCCATTTTGTATAGTATCTAACATTGTCGGCACTCTGTAATTGCATATATTTTGCATCTTCGGTTAGCGGTAGGTCTTGGGAACTTTTTGTGCACTTATTACCCATATTGTTCTGATTGTTAAAAAATGTTACGTAACCCTTCTTATTCTCACGTGGTACCACGATTTTCTGTTTCACAGTTTATCTACAAAAACTGTCTTACCTATTCTGTTTCCCTGATCTATGACAAGACTGCAATCTTTCTGTCCCTGACTTGTACAAAACAAATCTCCTGACAGATATTTCCAATCAAGTCCCTGATCTAAAACAGAAAAAAGGTAAATCTCACTTTACCTTAGCCTCCGTGATTAACCGTCTCTGGTTCGTATACCAACTCGCCCTCCAGTCGCAGATCAGAAAAGTGGCTGGCCTCTTTTGAACGACAATTCAGTCGGAGGTCTTTCAAAGCAGAAGAACCGATGTGGTTTCTTCCCCGTACGGTTTCATGCCACCTGGCCCATCTGACCGGAGGCAAAGTGAGAGTTTCCGGTCCGAAGGACCAATCTGTCAAAGGAAAAATAACTTCAAAATGATCAACACACGGCAGGTTCAGGTTAAGGCACTTTAATCTTGCAGCAAGGAGACAAAAACGTGCTAACAGAGTTTGTCTAACTAGAATCAGGAAGCTATTCTTATACATTTCTTACAAGGTGCTGCCTAC
Source organism: Protopterus annectens (assembly GCF_019279795.1). Taxonomy (NCBI): domain Eukaryota; kingdom Metazoa; phylum Chordata; order Ceratodontiformes; family Protopteridae; genus Protopterus; species Protopterus annectens. The sequence continues at coordinate 101,436,569 of NC_056747.1, forward strand.
TAAGCTGACGTAATAAATCACAAGTTCTTTCAATATTATTTCACAGCAGCTGTTTGTCCATGATTTTCTGCTGGCATTTCAAGTTTACAAAAAAAAACTTCCTAAGAAAAACAACGTGGCCTTGATGACCACCAGTCAGATACAACTTCTCACTATGCAATGTTACCATTCAAGGTACTACGGCTAATTCCAGCACAAAGCAAGTACAGATTACAGTTCATTTCTTCAAGCAGTCTTTGTTTGATGTGCCTCTTCTTTTCCGCAGCTGTGCATGTTCTCATAACAAGAACAGGGCTGATTGTTCATATTCAATCACATTATAGAAAACAGTATTGTTCTATTCATTCACTATTCATTCATTTTCCTGACCTAGCAGACAATCACCTGCTTCTCAGTACATTTCCAAAAGGCATAAACATGAATTTTGCTGTGCTAGCAAATACTAGGTCAGAGGTCATCTTGCAATTTCAGAAAGCATACTGCAGTTTGAAAAAGCATCTTATAATTTCATACAGAATTAGCTGTACATAAAATAGAATGAAATGTGTTAACCCTTTTAGCTTCTAATAAGCACTAAACATATACATGAAGACATATTTTTCTAACAATATATATATATATATATATATATATATATATATATATATAAATAAAATGTGTGCGCGTTTTCTTTTTAACAATCATTCGCACTAACAGCTCATTTCCTACCTTCCATTAAACCTCACTCCTCCTCCTGAACATTATTCTGCATGTATTGTTCCCACAAATTCCATTTACTTCTATGTAATTTCCTTCCCTTTTCTAAAGATCCTACCTCTAGTTCTTTTACATATCCTTTATAATGTTCAGTTCTTCAAATTAATTTTATTTTCTAGTAACTGATTTTTCTGACAGCCAACAGCACTAAACGTAGGAAAGCTTTACTATGTTTATGCAAATCACATCCTATGTCCCAGCTCAAAAGAATCATTTCTTTAGTTACAACCAGTTGCTCCCCCAACATTTCTGAGAAAGTTCTCTGTAGAGAATTTTTAAAATCCGTCAACGTGTTCCACTCCTAAGAAAACATGATCCCAGTTACCTCTCTTCCCCATCACACCTCCAGCATCTGCTATCAAGTGAAGGAAAAAACTGCTGAAGTCTATTTGAGGTACAAAAATACTTACACAAACACTTTTGGACTTTGCTGTGTACTTGACAGCCCTAATATCAGGAAATGAAAATGCTATCATTGCCCTGCTCATAAAATCCCCCAACTGACTATCAAATGCTTTCTCTGCATCAAAACCCATGAATAATAGTGGCATTTCTTTCATTTGGCTTCCCTCTGGCTCATCATTGTTCTAATATTGTCAAATGTTTGCTTCCCAGCTACAAAACCACACTGAGCCATATCTATCAATTTTGGCAAGACACTTATTCTCTTAGCTAGACAAACACTTTGTAATCATGATTTAAAGTTGTAATGGGTCTATATTAAGGTGTGTCTGAAAGGATGATTAGCATATTTATGTAATAGGGCCACCACAGCTTTCACCCAATATGCTGGTACCCCTCACCCATTTAAAGACGCAGTTAAACAAAACCTTCCATGTCTTTATCACTTTCTTCTCTTCCAAATTCCAAACTTCACTAGGAATATCATCGCTTCTGCAGGCTTTTCTGTTGCTTCACTAAACATCACTGTTTTTATCTTCTCTCTTCACGATTAACTGTCGAACCGCTTCTTTCTCTAACCTTGGTATAATCAAATCTTCATTTCCATTTGTTTCTTTTCTTGGTTTCCACATTCTCTTCTTTATACAGATTTTCATAAAATTTCAAAACATTTCTTACACCTTTATAGGTTTTATAAGTTTGGCAATGCCCATTTAAACTTTCTATTGCCTAACTTGTGGGATAAAAGTTTTTCTGCTCAGGAATTCTAAATTCAAGCATATTATTCAAATACTGCCTTATTTTCCCTTGGAATTCAGCAATTGCTCCTTCTCTTGCTTAATGAGATTCCTCTTATTCTGCAATACTTTAATGTTTGTCAACCTTTCTAAATAATCCCCACTGTTTCTTTCCCATATCTCTTTCTCTTACGTCTACCTGACAATTTTAAACTCAATGTTACCCAACTTACTAGCTACCCTTTCTTTAAAAAGTTTTTTTTCCCTTAGCTCTCAAATCGTTTTCACTACCCATTTCTTAAATTCCTCTCTTTTTAACAGTAAAGTCGGAAAGCACTAGCACCTCATTTTCACCTCATTACACTTAAGCTTTTATCAGTGCATGACCTGAAATAGTCATTGGACGTGTGTTAACGCTTTCAATTTAATATCCATGCTCCTATAAGATATAATTTCGGTCCAGTCTAACCCAGTTATTCTACCTTGGGGAATACAAGTAAATTATGTACGAGTTCCTACTACTAAATTCATATCTCTCATAATATCAACATATACTACTACTACAGATATCTATACTCTGTTATATTGTTTCTTCCAAGTCCACGTAATACATCCTCACTGCTGCAAATCAAGTTCCAGTCCCCATTCATTGCTGAAAGGTGATGAAATTCTTTTAAAACTTCATAACAGCAGTTTTTGATGCAATATCCAGCAGTTTTTGATGCAATATCCTCCTGCCCTGCCAATATCCCACTGTATATTTTCCCTCTTCTACCTCAATTGGAGCTCCTCAAGCAATTAGCACCATTGTTCCTGTTTTCCTTCATTCATAGCTTCATAGGTAAATACTATGCTATCAGTCCACAGACTCCCGGAAGCCTTATTCATCATTAGAGGTCAGACTCAACCCCTGTACCTTGTGTTTGTGAGGGTAAGACTTAGTTTAACCATTATGCAAACTCTCCCTTAAATTTTAATTTCCCCTTTTCCTTAAATTCATGGTTTCTTAAGTTCACAGGTAATTACTAGGGCAGCTTTCTTAACAGGCCATTCAAGCCTAGCCAATTTCCTTCCCTAAGGCGAGAATCAAACACTGTACCTTGTGTCTGTGAGTCTTTTATGCAGTTATTTCTTTTCTTATCTCCATTTGAACCTATGTCACATTTTACAAGACTTTCTGCTTCAATTAAAACACTCAAAAGATGTTCTGAACCTCTATCCACTTAACTTACACACACAGGACATTATGCACATTTTCAAAAACTGAAGATTACCATTTTAGATAGAAGTTACACCAAACCGACGGCTGAATCCACAGGCATTACTTACATCAAAATTATGATTACCCATGCTGAACACTGATGTGATAAATTTCTCTCTGGCATATGCCATGTTTGTTACAAAATTAAACATCTCTGAATGGATCTTCCACTTGTGATGTAGTTGCACTAAGCAAAATGGGTTGCTCGATAAAACACTGTTCCCTCCCAGAAGTGGACGGCCACTAGCTAAAGTTTTAAAGACATCACATCCCACAGCTACATGGCTAACCTGCAAAGCTGATGCAGTCTCAAGCTATCTTGTTTCTTAATGTAGCCATGACAAAAGTAGTTACCAGAATAATCCTAGCTGGAGACATTTCTAAACACTGACAACACAAGTTGATATGTAATGCCGTTTGAGAAAAATACTTACAAAATCCTGACCTATCCAATTTTCCACTTATGTTCACAGCCTACATCTAAGCACGTGTCACCAGAACCCCAGTTAGGGGCTGGGAAGGATCATCAACCAAATTAAATTGCCTGAGCAGTTTCAGTGAAATATGGTACTCTACAGCATCATAATACTGACTGGCATGTTATCCATCATAGAAAGGAACAGCTTTTTTTACCTGTTCGCTGACAGGGTAAGCCCACAGGACAACTTGTCCCTTTCCAAGGGGAACCTGGGAGCACTGCCTGGTTAAGGGACTTTCTCAGAGTTTCACAGTAGATGAATGAAGGTAGAAGGAATCAGTTCCTGTATCCTGGGCACAGGAAGTAGTTCATTAACAGGTCAGAGTTTGGCGGACAGTCTGGGATGAATTACAAGCCACTTTAATTATGCCAAATTCTGAATCTTTCCCTGTGTCAAAAGGCTTTCTGTTGCACAGTATCCCAGGATAACTTTTACTATGATGGAGAAATATTTTAACAGTAATGAACCAAATATGAAGGCATATACAACACACACAAAAAAAAAAAAAAACACAATTTAACCTCAAAATGCGTCTTAACAGTTCTTATTAAAAGTTTTAGGAAAAGGACGGCAGCATTATAAATCTAACCCTACCTATAATCATTTTGTAAAGGAATATAACCCCTTATAATTATATTGGGTGCCATTACAATTACTTATCTTAAATTCCAGAAATGACCTGCAAGAAATATAGAGGAAAAGAAACAAATAATAAACCACACATATACACACAAAATATGTAGTCAGTGCCATCTAGTAAGCCAGTAAAGGGACAATGACACAAGCAAGTAACTCAGGTTATGTTCAAACAACTGAGATACAAGCTCAGGTAATCCCAGCGATAGCCTGCAAAACCACCCAAACAAGCCTCTGACTTCTGAGCAATTTTAGATATTTGTTTATGTGACCACCGTTTTCCTTCAAAGTTCTGTCAAAAAAGAAATGCACCCTTGGCTCTGTCACTGAGGAAAAGTAACTTTTTCATCAAACATTTCCCGGAGTATAACAAAAGGATCTGGTTAGCTCCTCCTTAATAGCAAATGTTCCAGCAGAATGAATGTAGGTACATAAGACAGTGTGTACACAAAGCACCATTTACTCCAACTTCAGCTCTACAAACCAGAACAAGAAACTACGAGTAACAAGAAGTTCATCTCTGACTCGCACACAGCAAAATAAGGAATATTAAACCAGTTCATGAGGACAGACATGTTACAACACGATGCAGGATGAGAACACAGTCACAGATGGCAACCAACACAGCAGGGCTTCCTGTTTCCCATCTGGGATACAGAAAAAAAAAAGTGAAAATGCAAGTACTGCTACTGCAACTCCCTGCAAAATCACTGGGGTAGTGATAAATGATGCCATCACTGGATGTGAGAACTCAAGCAGTGATGGATGAAGAGGTGGAGAGACAAACTAAAGGGTGTGCACCTCCTACAGCAAAGAGATGTTCAGAAGCTCTGATGCTTGTCCACTACCAGCTAGTAGCATGCCAGCATCACTCCATGAAGAGGGAAACTGAAGAGTCACTAAAGGGACTCAGCTGGGTAAGCAAGTCAACAGGTGAGAGTAAGGAAGCCAAGGATGTCAACTATTTATCACGCTAACATGCTACTATGCCAAAGTGACCCATGTGGGACTGCAGAGGAAAAGGCAAAGGATAATTAATGACAAATTACTGCTGAATAGGTAAGGATGTCAAAATCAATTTGTAAAATTAAGATGAGTCAATTTTACAATTTATTGATGACTCCAGGATTGCTGGTGCGCAGCTACACTCCCGAGAGGATCACTTTTTTTGACTGGTGACAGTATTCTTTAACAGTGCCAGTCAGAGGACTGGGCAACAGATCCAGGAAGTATCTCATCTACATGTCTGTTTGCATGATGTTAGCACTCTGGGAAAATAAGACACAAAATGTGCTAACTCTTTGCCTTAAGACTTCAGACTCTAAAACAAACCTCTTTCCAGTTACTTTTACTGATCACAAGAAACAGCAAAACATTTTCTGATACTGCTGTTGTATAATTCAACTAAATCCACAAACATTTCAGTTCTGGGTGTCCTGGTAGGTGATGAAACATCAGTTACAGGTTGTTTAAGTTCATAGGTTCATGGAAAAGTTGCAAGGCAGTTGAATCATGAAACTACATTCAGCTGGCCAGCACCTACCCTTTATTCATTAACCCCCTTTTGAAGAAGGTCAAAGCAGGTCAGTCCAGACAAATTTAAGGGTACCCATCTAGTCATCCAGGCCAGAGCTGAAGGAAACTGGGGTGCCAAATTGTTTAACTTGTAGGGGAAGTCTGTTCCACAATTGAGGTAGGTGCTAGTTTATAAATGTATCCCCCTTCAATTTTTATTTACATGTTGGTGGAGCTTTAGGTCTCTTGTTCTGATGTTAGCAGAAGTACATGATTTGCTAAGATGCAGACAATCTAGGAGGATGGGGTCCCCTACTGGCTCAGAATACAAGGCATACATTTCCCCCAACAGCTTACAAGAAAGAGAGTAATAGGTCAGCGCTTTCAGACTTTGAGCTTAGTGTCTTCAAACCAGTAGTCTTCTTGGTTAGATATTTATGGGACCTTCCTAACCACCTAATATGTCTAGACAGTTACATCCCAAACGGGGGGCATCACTCTATAATAAGTCTAATTAGGGCGACATCCAAGGCATGATAATCTCTTTTGACCTGGATGATATGCCTGTAGATATTAGTTGTGCTGAGTTGAATATTTTTCTGACTACCGTAGCTACATGATGGTTGAATGAGACAGTTAACAACCCATCTTCTCAGATCCCCAAGTACACTCTCATTCTGGAAATTAGTAATGGCTATGCTATATTTTGATGGAAAAAGCAGTTTTCCAAACAAGGCAATACTACATTTTTCTGCACTAATTTTTAGCCCTTTTTCAGTACACAACTTGTTTTGAAAGGGAAAGTTCCTGCTGTAATAAGATGGTATCATAGTTTGTAGTCCGCTGTAAACCTAGTCAACTAAAGGTCCTGACTTCCGGTCTGGAGAACAGAGAAATGGATGACAAAAAGGAAGGTTCCCAGTTCTGAGCCCTTGGTGACACCACTAGTTAACTTCTTAGCTTCTTAGTATTAGCTGTTTTGCTTTTGTTAGTTAACTTCATACTTACAGATGAGGCACCTGCCACTCTGCTAACAAGGTTTGTCTTTTATAGCCAGTTTGCTTTCCACCTCACCAAGTAAAGATCCACATTTAAAGCACTTAGCTTACGAAAGGTTGCCAACATAGTGAACAGTGTCAAATGTTGTAGCCAGATCCAGATCAGCTGTAAGGACGGAATGACCAATTGTCTAGAGCCTAACCGAATTTCTCAAAGATGGCCAAGTTAAGTAAAATCTCCCATTGACAAAGCCAAACAGGTGTGGGTCTAGCTAATAAGGTTTTTCATATGCAGTTAATGAGGTTATGTAGCTTTGCAAATCAGACTAGTCAGGCTAATGGGTTTAGAGTTCCCAAGATCAGTGATAGGGCTGCCAAGTCAGGCTAATGGGTTTAGAGTTCCCAAGATCAGTGATAGGGCTGCCAAGTCAGGCTAATGGGTTTAGAGTTCCCAAGATCAGTGATAGGGCTGCCATTATGTAAGGGACATCACCACTGCAATTCAACATATTTTGAGAAATACCCTCTATATAGGCTTATACTGAACAGTTTAAGAAGGGGTTCAACAAGGGCAAGTTTGGTATGGTTTCAAAGGCAACCAAGCAAATTATCTGGTCCCATGGAAGCAGCTTTTTTTGGTCTTAGAAAGTATCTTTAGCACATGTTCCTTTGTGAAGTTAGGTGGTGTAAGAGATGTGGAAATTGACAGGTCTACTTCTAATTACAGAAATACCACTTACCCAAATCTCACTAAATCAAGATGACATCACCAAACATTCACTTAAACGAAGGTTCACATCACCGGAATGTTAAACTGGGAAAGAAGGCAGTGGGCCAACATTCAACAAACACACCAAAGTATGTCAAACCTACCCAGGTGGGGGGCAATTACTCCCACACACCCCCAATGTGGGGGACTGGGCTCCCCACCCCCCAACTATATATATATATTTTGATGTGATCTTTCACGAGGAGTTTTAGATCAATTCTGAATTTTTTTCTCTTTTATTATACTGTTTGTTAGCACTAGCAGACTACCAGGGGACTTAATTCTTAAGATATATATATATATATATATATATATATGTGTATGTATATATATATATATATATATATATATATATATATATATATATATATATATATATATACCAACTCCAAGATCACACTATAGTGGGGAAAAAGGGCAAATTTCCCCATACTGGCCAAGTGCCTCTTTTTCCCGTTTAAAAGTCCGGTGATGTGAATGTTTAAGTGAATGTTCAGTGTTGTCATCTCGATCTAGTGAGATTCGGGTAAGTGGTATTTCAGTAATTAGAAGCGGACCCAAATTGATAGAGAAGGGATAATGGTCTCTGTGGTAAAGTTTGCATTAAATTTCGCTGCTAGTATATTTGCTATGTCAGTTGGGTCAGAGTGGGTGGTGCCATTATGGATTAGTTCTAAACACTGTTTTTGCTTATTGTTGCTTAGTTTTCTAATATAACTGAAGAACTTAAGATGATCCTTTGCTTTAAATGCTAATTTTAATGTGTAATTTGATCTACTAGCCCTGATAGCAGATTTTATCTCCTTTCTGATAGTTTTGATGTGATCTTTCACGAGGAGTTTTAGATCAATTCTGAATTTTTTTCTCTTTTATTATACTGCTTGTTAGCACTAGCAGACTACCAGGGGGCTTATTCTTAAACTTCCTATTGCATTTTGCTTGTTTGGGTCAAGATACTTATTTATATGGGCACAGAACTCACTGGTAAAGGTAGTACTTATTCATAACTGGGACTGGTAATACTGAACGTGAAATTCAGTAACTCATCATAAAGTTTAATAAGATTTATCCAACTGAAGTCCTTCACAATTATTGGCTGCCGACGTTTTAGTGATTTTGACAGAGGAGGATACAAGCCTGTGGTCACACAATCGGGTATGGTGCAGTTAGAGGGATGGTACATGTAAAAGGTATGTTAGTTAGAACCAGGTCCAATGCATGTTGGCCTCTGGCTGGCACACTAAAATGTTCCAGGGAGTTATTAGGTTTAAACATCTCAGGGAGCACCCAGTTTTTGATATACGTGTGTTCCAGTTAACTGAAGGGTAGCTGAAATCACCCACTATAAGAGTTTTTAGTAACTTGCAGTTCCTCAAATACTTTTAAGAATCTTCTGTGGTCACCTGGGGACATACAAGATACTCCAGATCAGGTTATGAGTTAGAAAGTTTTTTTCAGGGTATATTGAAGCTTGAGCTCGATTCTCTAGGTCTCTGGTTATCTGTCTGGACATGATATTGTCAAGTATAAACACAGAAAATCCCCTCCAGTTTTCCCTAGGTCTGACAATATGATAAGCGCAGAACTGACTTACAGAGGGAGAATTACCTTTACACTTAAACTATGCCTCAATTACTACACAGACATGGAAGTGGTCAAGGTGCATGACAGCTTCATCTCATGTTCAGGTGATTTATTACTAAGACTTCTAGCAATGAGTAGAGCAACCTTTACGCAACTTGGATTTAAATTTGAATTTAATTATTTGCTGTATTCCTGTCAGCTGTTGGTATGTCCATTACCACGACCCTACGTGAAAAATGTGCTATAGGGGCATAAAGTGCTTTAGCCAGTATGCTGAAACCCTGGAATAAGAAGCGCAGGCCATCTTCAGTGAAGCAAGTTGGACTGTCAACCATTGCATCCACTGGTGCTGACACATAATGGATTCCCACAGAGTGACACAAACTACTTATCCAGGTGTTAAAGTTTGTTATTTTATTTTTCTCTGTGTAAAAGCATCATTCTTGGTGAAAGTAGGATTCCACACAGGTCTAGTATCTTACCTACATTTGACACATGCATAGTGAAAGCATGCACCACAAGGTTGAGTACCTGGCACTGTTCACATCACATGGGCTACCACAAGGTCACATTCAAATCCCAGTGTAAGGGACTAAAGACCCCTTGTAATATCATGGATCCTGGAGCAAAAGGGAAACAAGTCTTTTCAGGCTTGCTAGTTGTTGCTGAAGCACCTACCAAGAGGAGAAAACACTGAGAGAAGAAAAGGAGCCACTTTTGTGATTTTAAGTATTTTCTTCTGATTTTTTTGTTAAGTTTTACTGCTTTGCCGCCTACTTTTTGGCATTTTCCGGCTTGCTAAAGTTTATATCTGTAACGGTAACAGTACTTGGAACACATCTAGAGCCTGTTTACTGCATTTCCTGTGTTGCACTTAATTTAAAATCGTTTTTTTCTCTAAAAACTGCATTTTACCTGATTTTGGCCTGGCACTCAAGTGTGGGGTCATTTATTGCACTGTTGTGATTATTTTGCTGCTTGTGTATCTCTGCTACCTTTAAACTACAACAAAAAGAAAAAAAACAAAAAATCTTGCTTTTTTCCCACTTTCTGAAAGTTAAGAAAGTTCAGTTACAGATTTGCTGTTCTGAACTGTTTGGAAGTTTCTAGAAGGCCAGTGTTTGCTTGGGCTAAAGGGAAGTCTCTGTGTTCACCAGTGGGAGTGGTTAACACTGAACAGCCTGCCTGTCCCTGGAGGAGTGGTTACTACCTAGAAGCTGTAGTTTTATTGGCCATTTTGGGTCAATTCTAAACTCCTTGATCTCTCTCTCTCTTAAAACCCTACACAACTCTCTTTTTGCGCGGTTTTGCACACTGAGCAGCGTTGGGCAGCGCCGCCTAAACAGGTTTAAACTATTCCGGGCTCCACAAAGTCTGCTCTTTACTTTTTCCCTTAGAACTGTTCAAACTCTCAAAGTAATCACTCTATTCTCTTTCTAAAGCCCTGCACTTGCTCAGCTCTTATAAGTAAACACTAACTAACTAAAGCACTACACCCTCCTTGACTTCTCATAAGTATTAGACTCCCGATTGGTCCTTCCTGATCAAGTGAAAAATCAGTTCCCTTCCCTAATCTGATCAGTAAAAAAATCAGTTCCCTATACTAATCTGGTATGTCCAAGGGTCAGTTTCAAGGTTACTCTCCAGTCCAGCTGGTGAATCTGGGAATTTTGAGGCAATGTTACAATTGCCTTATGTACACAGACAACCCTCTCCTCCTTCCAACAAACACATGTGAGAGATGCAGTTACACAGCCAAACTGGAGGCAGAGCTCTCTCAACCCAAGACTGGCACAGTCAGTCAGGAGGAAAAGGAAACCCCCCACACCACAAATTCAGTCTCACACAGACCTATTGCATCTGCATACCCAACACAAAAACATACTCGGAGGCTCTAAACAAAAATCTGCCTAAACAGCAAAGACCTCCTAAGCAGATATTCAAGCAACAGCCACCTCTCAACAATACCCACAAATCACATCTCTCACAAAATCAGTGTGCCTCACAGTCACAGCCCATAAGGCCAAACAACACACCAAATACACTTGTTATAGGGGACTCTATTGTCCGGCACACTGACGTCCCACTCACCAGACTGAACAAGGAGAAGGTCACTGTAAGCTGCCTGTCGGGTGCCAGGATCCGCCACATAACGCAAGCACTCAGGTCACTCCAAAGGAAGTACAAGTATGACTCTGTCATTGTCCATGCTGGTGTGAATGACCTGAGACATACTTCCCTGGACTACATGAAAAGAGACAGAGGAGCTCTCTGACCATGTAGCCCAGGCTGGTATGTCCCTGACCTTGAGTAGCATCTTGCCCTCACCAAGAATGATGCCACAGTATAAAGACAAAATGATCAGTTTCAACAATTGGCTAAAGTATTGGTGTCATTCAAAGGGCATCCAGTGTCTGTCAGCCTGGGATGACATGCTCGACAAGCCACGTTGCTTCGCTAGGGACGGCTTGCACCTGATACCCTTAGGCTTTCGTATACTGGCCAAGGCTCTTGCCACCCCCATAGTGCCTTTTTTAGGCAAGGCTCAAAGGACAAATCCACCTCCACAGACAACCCAAAGATAAAAAAAACTAAAGGTAATTCTACTCAATGCCAGATGTCTAAACCTCAAGATGCACGTACTCAAGACTCTCCTCAGTATGCAGAAAATCGATGTCTGTGCAGTAACAGAAACCTGGTTCAAGACTCCTGACAGCACCCCAGCACTACCAGGTTATAACTCATACCATGCGTTTCGGCCCCAAAACTTGGACCGAAGTGCACAAGGACGGGGAGTATCTATATTCATCAAAGATACCTACACCTCCAGGTTAGTGGCACTGCACGAAGCATCGGAAACCATCCATGTGCAACTAACAGCGGGCAAAACTGCCTTTCAGTTTGTAGCCTGCTACAGAACACCCTCCCTATTACAGGAACCCCACTTGGCATTCCTGAGAACACTGGAAAATATGAAGGTCTCTCCAAACACTATGTTATTGGGTGACTTCAACTACCCAAACATTGACTGGGAAAACTACTCATGCCCAAACACCCTCGCCCAACGGTTCCTTGAATTTATAAACTCCAACGCAATGGAACAACTGGTCACCACTCCCACAAGAGGAAACAACATATTGGACATGGTCATTCACAACATGGGGACTCTATGTTCCACACCAGAGGTAAACCCCTCATTGGTAAGATCAGACCATAAATAAATTTCCCTGGACATCCATATCCTGTCACCACCCCCAGCCAAGGAAATCACTAAAGAATTTCTCCAAAGCCAACTTTGCATTCTCAAGACTGAGGTGGAATCCTTCAAAGCCCCTGGGCGAGAGGATAATACAGCCCAATCCACAGAATCCTTTACAAATGCATTCTATGAGCACCTGCAGGAATGCATGGATCGTGCTATCCCAAATAAAACCAAGACTCACTCCTCCAAAAACATGAGACCGGTCTGGTGGACCCCGGCGATAAATAAACTATACAACAAAAGGAGGAAGCTACTACATGACAGAGCAAAATCCCAAAAAGGAAAGGCATCTCTGATCAGTATTAGAAAGAAACTTCGATCCCTCATAAAATCATCAAAGGCCAGTTTTGAAAGAAAAATTGCCCTAGACACTAAAGATAATCACATGGCCTTCTTTAGTTATGTCAGAAACATGGGCGGAAACTCCCTGATATGCTCTGAATTGCTGCATAACGGTACAAAATATACCAAGCCTACAGACATAGCCAACATCCTGGCAGACAGATTCAGCGCAAACTTCTCCCCCGCTTCCCCCCCAAAGGAGCAAACGCCTATCCCAACTGAATGTAACCTCCCTGACATCACAGATGCACAGGTGAAAGCTGCCCTCTCCAAAGCAAAAAACACAGCATCTATGGGACCGGACGGTGTCCCAGGCTGTGTCTTACACGAGCTCCAAGAAGAACTGAACCCTCACATTAAGTCATTGTTCAAACTTAGCCTTACTACAGGATATGTACCCAAAGAATGGTGTACAGCTAAAGTAGTCCCACTCCACAAAGGTGGTGTCACAACAGACCCCGGAAACTATCGCCCCATAAGCCTGACTAGTCTGGTCTGTAAAGCTATGGAGCGTATTATGGAACTCCTAAACAAAGACATTGGGAGCCTCCAGACAATGGACCCTACCCAATTCGGCTTTGTTAAGGGCAGATCTTGCCTCTTAAACCTAGTTGATTTCTTTGAAACAGTTACCAAAGCCATAGATGAGGGCAATGTAGTCCACACAGCCTACCTGGACCTCGCAAAAGCCTTCGACACAATACCCCACTCGGGCATCATAAATAAGCTTATCAGCTTAAATATCAACCCCTATATCACAAGATGGGTTGCAAACTGGCTCAGAGATAGAACCCACATGGTCAGAATCACAGGTGCCATGTCCGAATCCAAACCAGTTACAAGTGGCGTCCCACAGGGCTCAGTTCTGGGACCTCTCTTGTTCGGTATATACTTCTCCGAGGTTCAGGCTAACACGGGGGGATTATGGTTGACAAAGTTCGCAGATGACTGCAAACTGGGGGCCATAATCGAATCTCCAGCTGACACAAGCATCATCCAAAAGGGTCTCACAGAGACGGATGCTTGGTGCCAGAGCCACGGCCTCAAGCTAAATGCTAAAAAGTGCATAGTCATCCCCTTTGGGAAAAACAAGGTGCCCACAAATTACCACATAGGTGGTAATCCATTAATCTGGAAGAAGTAATTAGAGATTTGGGGACCAACGTAGATAGTAATCTCTCCTTTGATAATCATGTTGCCAAAGTGGTTAGAAAGACCTTCTATATAGCCCACCTTACCACAAAAGTGTTCGCATCTAAGGTCACTGTGCCCCTCTACTCGTCATTCATCAGGCCCATAATTGAATACAATGCCCTTTTTGGGATGTACCTTACCCGACACCTGCAGCAACTGGAGAGACCCCAAAAGTTCCTCACCAAGAGGATCATGGGCTACAAACAGATGCCTTATGCAGCTCGACTAAAGAAACTCCAGCTCTACTCAGTTGCTTACCGCCTACTCAGAGGCGATCTATGCCTGATGTACAAAGCCATGTCAAACCCAGAATTAATGGACATGCTCCACCTCAAAAAATCCAAGTCCCTTAGAGCTACACGCTCCAGGGACCTAAACCTCAGCACAAAAATAAATAGGACATGCTGGAGGGACAGATTCACTTCCCAAAGGCTCCCCTCACTCTGGAATAGGATCCCAATTCATGTTAGACACAGCCCCTCGCTGAACCTCTTCAAGCAAAATTTGGACGCATGGATGGGAAATCGCAAATTCACCCCTGGGATCTCTCCTGTGGCCCTGCTAGACAGAGGCACAGTTAACTAATCTTAAAAGGGTACCTTCTGTGACCTACTTTACAGAGGCACAATAGGCTAATCTAATAGGGAGGCGGAAGCCAAATACACTCTGGCTAGGCTTATAAATGCCCTAGGGCAGATAGCCTAGTATCTACCTATGAACCTATGAACTGTCACCCTGTCCTTGACCAGCCTCAAATGCATGGAATCAGCATGCCAAACAATGGAGGTAAGAATTACATGAACATTTCTAGTTGTACTCGTGGCTTTAGTGGAAGCAGACAGTTTAGAGCCTGGTGATACTTTACTTTGCAACAGGGTGGTGGTGGTGGTGATGGCATCATGTCTTTAGATCTCTACTGAGGCTTTATCTTCCTGATTCTAAGAGGTTTGGGAAATGAGTTTTTATAACTTCTACTGTACAATAATCCATGTATAAATGCTCCGACACAAAGATTTAAAATCATATGTTAAATAAAAAATACACCGTTTTGAATTATTTTAAAGATATCAAGCTGAGGAATAAACAATGGAAAGCACAACTAAGTATGGCGGGCAAATGCAGTGTCCATTTAATGTTAAAAGGCAGAAGAGGACTCTGTGAAGCTTCTTAAAAAGTTCCTCTGTGATATTAAAGTGATTCAGTCATATATCCAGGTGTTTTGTTTAATCACTAGAATTAATCACAAACTGGGCTTTAAAATGCTGAATCTCCCATTAAAATCTGCTGTGACATTTTTGTATGGTTTATTTTCACTTGTCACCACATTTCTTGTAAAAAGTTATACCATCAAAATGCTGTTAAAGAAGAAAGTCAGCATTTCACACATAGTACCAAAGCATTTTGATTGATGAAAAGTAAGTTCATGCTTCAGAAATGCAGTCCCCGATGTCTGCTGCATCCATCATTATCGCAGCAAGGCATTCTCTCTTCACAAGCTGCAACTGATTATATGTCTCTACAGGGAATGAGGGTTTCTGGCTGCTAAAATTAGCACAATGATATAGTAGCCTGCACATAATTTACATGTTATTGAGTTGTCAGTCTATCGTTTCCCTCTCCCATAATGCTGGACTAGGTGTGTACAGTTGGCAATTTAATGTCTGCAGATACATGCCCAAATCCATGCAACGTGCTGCTAGCCAATGGTCACAAACATACCCGTGTTTCTCTCAATCCAGACATGCTTGTCTTGGTCCCAAAATGAGTCTTTATGCAAACAAGAGCATGACAAGTGATCAAATGTCTCTTGGGTCAATGTAAACAATAAATAAAGCAAAATCAATCATCAGTCCAGATCAATTTTTTTGGTCACTCTGGAGATATTTTCTTGTTTTTTGCCTGACTGTATGCTTTAAAGGCATATAAGGTAATGAATCACCAAATCTGCTAATGCTAGAAGACATGCAACACAAAATTCAGTCCTGCTTTACATCAAATGTTTCTACTAAATACAGTGTTCTAACTACTGCAGTTTATTTAAATTTATTTATATACATTTGTTATCCACTTCATATTTCAATCTTCTTTTCATATTTCAAGATGCATTTCTTGGCTGCCTCCAACATCTCA